>NC_046380.1:3713465-4013465 GCF_011125445.2 Fundulus heteroclitus | reverse complement strand
AGGAGTGAATGCTGCTTGGAGAGACTTGATGCAACCTGCTGGGTTTCCTTAGAGAGGAAACTTTCTCACCAACCTGGAGGATCTGATGGAATCTGACTTTGGAAAGAGCCTTGAGATGATATGCTTCATGAATTGGCGCTATAGAAATAAAATTTTATTGAATTGAGGCTTCAGGAGAGGAAGGAGAGAGCTGGAACGGCTCAGCGTTTTCCGAACGTCTTCAAAGAGAGGCCAGGGTTTAATGTAGGTGGTCCGGCTGTGGATCAAACGTCCAGGACAGCAAACAGTGAGAGCAGAAGATAAGGAAGGAGGAGCGTACGATTTATTGCATAGTGAAAATAATTTAGTGTCCAGTGAAAAACTTACAGCAGATAAAGCGAATCCTCAAGTCACGTCCAAAAGACTCAGAGATAAATCTACCAGAGAGCCGACAGGAAGAACTGGAAGACCTAAAATGCATTAAACTGTTTTATTTGGACTTTTCACAACTTTAACCAAATGAATCAGAAATAAGTTTTCTGCCACAGGCAGCTGGAAATAAAGAGCCTGAAGATGCAAATTTAAACCGGTTCTTTGTCTGGATCCCTGAAGACCTCGAGACGATTAGCCTGAAAAAAAACGTTAAGATCAAAATTGTAAATTTAAGCCGTCTTATTTATCTGCTCAAATCAAGGACAAATATACACATTTCAAGTAAATTTTACTTAGTTTTAGTTCCCTTTGTGCACAAAGACAAAGAAAAATGTCCCAGACTGAAGTCTGTGGAGGTCAGTAAGAAGCTTTGTGTCCCTGCTGCTCCGCCCGTCCCTGGAGCCTGCAGGCAGCCAGCAGGCAGCAAACAGCAGCAAACAGCAGCCATCCATCTGGCCGGACAGCAGCGATGCATCACTCCTGCTGCACATGGCTGATCATCGGCACACAAAGGCAGAAAAAGAGCTTTCATTCATGTGTCTGCCCACACACCTTCTCTCGCTGCTCAAACGCCTTTCAGCCATGCTGGAAAAATGTGAAACGCGCCCAGCGGTGCCTCCCTCTCCCCCCACGGCAGCCTCATTAACCCTCGGCTTAACAATCAGCGGCCTCAGGAACGGGCCCCTCCTGTCAGCGGGGGGGCGAGGCTGGGATGAAGTGTTGAAGGTAAACAAGGTGTCCCGCCTGCACCTGGATCACCAGCTCTTCAGGCTCGGCTCTCAGAGGCTGGTTTTAGGACAGGAGGCGGCCTGGAAGATGGCGGGGGCCCCCGGCGGTCAGCGGGAGGGTTTGCTCGTTTGGAAACATCTCTGAGAAGACGAGGAGAGCGAGTCGGAGGCGTTACGGGCCGGAGAGCTCACACAACGAGGTTCAAACAACCTGCAACTGCAGCCTTCAGGTGATTTAACCCTTTAAAGTCAAAGTCTGCTTTTCCACGGACCAACCGGAACATCTTCTCAGTGAAATGTGCTCATTAAGCCGTTCCACACGTCTCATCCGTCTGCAGTCCTGAGCGTCTCAGTGAGGCTGCAGACGCTCAGGACCGACTGGATGCTGCAGGATCTGCAGAGTTTCTGATCATTTGTTCTCCTGCGTTTGGTCTGTCAAAGAAGGAAAGTCCTCCTTCTTTGCCTTCTTTGGTTTTACTGGGACATAATGAACCTGATCAGGTCTTTACGTGGTCCTAAACTTAGTGGCACTTCCTGAGCTCATAGAAACGCCTTCAGCAGCATTTTAACGCTCAGATGTGGTTTTTCTGTCTGACTCTTTATTTATTTATTTTTGCCTATTTTAGGGCTGAACTCCAGCTGCAGAGGCAGCTTCAACATCTCGATCCTCATCAGTTTCTGCCTTTCTGTTGTAGAATCACAATGAATCAGTTCAGGCTGCCCAGGTTCTAAACCACCACCGTTCTCTGCAGTTTGATCGCTGTGCTTTGGCTCCTCCAGACGTGATGCTGGACATCTTGGTCCCACGTCTCTACGCTGCTCTGTCCACAGGATGTTGTCCCAGAGGTCCATCATGTTCCCAGAGATAAGAGGCTTCCTCTTTCAACTCTTCCAAACAGCCCTCCTTGTTCAGGGCCATGACCTTTAACCTTTGACCTGCTATCTGAGGCCTGTAGAGTCTGAGCTGCAGCTCCTGGAGTTCTGGTCATTTATCTGAGCTTCACGCTCTGACCTTGGCCTGAAGCTGCTGACATGTTCTCCTCCTGGGAATAATGTTCCTCTGGATGACGGACAGTTTGGAAATGTCCGTGCAACCTTTCCTCCGGTTGCTTGGCTTTGGCCATTGCTGATGTCTCTCCATCTTGGTCCCCAAGTGGCAACCACTTCATACCCTGTTAAGGCTGTAATTTTATTATTTTATTTTGGCTTCTCCTTGGTTTAATTAATGAGGATCTGTTTTTGATTGCCTGAGGTCAGATTGGAATAAACTTAGAACCTGGTTTTAATTTGTTGCACGCTGAGATCACAGACGGGAGTCTGGGACGGGCATGGTGGAGGTTTCATGATTAAAAAGAGAAAACTTACAAAATGAGAATGAGATCCGTTTTGCCATCAGACTGTTGAACTGCTAAACTCTAAACTGGACCCTGCACCACTTTTTGCACATTTGCACCATTGCATCTTCATCCAGGATTACAAATGCTGCCGAACTTGCAGTTTCCAAATGCATTTTTGCACAAATGCCTTTTGCACCGTCATTTCTGCACATACAAATGGTTTTCATTGTTCTCTTCTCCTGCTTTGTTTACATTTCAATTGTTAACTTTTTAATTACAAGCTGTATGCAACGAAATTTCGTTCTGTATGCACTCTGTACATACAAAATCAGAAATAAAGATGTCTAAGTCTAAGTCATAGTCAGGTGAGAAAATGTGAATAATTAAATTAAATTAAATTAAATACTAAACCAGACACCCAGGAAGCTAAAAACAAGGAAAATGTACTAAAAACTGATCCCGAGTCTGAACTAAAATACACACACTGCAAAAACAGAACTAAAAATAAGTAAAATTTTCTTGAAACTAATGTATTTGTCCTTGATTTCAGCAGGTAAATAAGATTATCTGCCAATGGAAAGAGTAATTTAACCCTAAAATAAGATAATTAGAAATACTGCACTTGAAATAAGTTGATGGAGATGAGTTCTTCCTATTTTAAGTGCAAATAACTTATTCCATTGGCAGATTATCTTATTTACCTACTCGAATAAAGAACTAATACACAAATTTCAAGAAAATTGTAACTTATTTTAACTTATTTTAGTTCTGTTTTTGCAGGGCAAGTAAAAAGCAAGAAATTAAACAGAGATTAACCTTTATGGCAACCCCTCGCGAACAACAATGAGCTGGATATGGCAAGACGTTTTGAGACAAAGAGAAAGAACTGAACCTCCATGGTTCAATGAAGCTCATTTATATCAATGTTCTGTGACATTTTCCACTGATGTGGATCCAGAACAGCGTTAGAACCTGTTTTCATGTTCGGTCTGGACCACAGGCGCAGGGACATAATCTACGGTTCTGTGCTGGTGGGTCTGAAGGGAGCAGGCGACTAACTGTGTGTTAGATCTGCTCCTTTCCTCTTCCCAGGAACCCTCAGGGACGACATTTCCTGGAGCTCCAGAACCGAACCAGGAAACAGCTGGAGGTGGAGTCACGGAGATGTTTCCTCTTCCCAGAACATCTCGCTCCGTGGAGCTCGGTTCCCACCAAGCTGTTCCTTCTTCAGGCTCGGTTCTGGAAAATGACCCAACAACCAGTTGTCTGGATGCGTTCACCGTCTTACTAAAGAAAGACGTTCCTTCATCAGTTTTTAGGGTTTTCAGCCGGTCCGGTTTCTGTACCGAGCTTCTGAACGTCACGCTGGTCCAAAGCGTCGCTCTGCAGGAGCTGCAGAACTTCAACCTTCGTCCGGTTCAGACAGAACCGCTCCTGACAACGAGACATGCAGGCAGAGGCAGCGTTCAGTTAGAGAAACGCGACGCAGGCAGCAGGAAAACAGAAATGTGGTTCTGCTGGGCAGTTCTAGAACTGGGTCGGGACTTTTTTTTTGCCTCAATGACTAAACCAATACAGCGTGGAGGAGATCAGCCGGTGGTTCTGCTGAGGTGTAGAGGAAGCCCAGTTAGCTCTGATAGCTGCTTTTGGGTCATCTGCATCGTTGGTTCTGGTGTCGCTCATCCTCCGCTGGACCAAACCATGTGGGTTCTCTATGTGAGGCTTAAATCTTTTTAATTGTTCTGATTCTAACGTTCTGCTGCTTCCAGCCTCCTCCCTCTGGACGTCTTTCTGTTCTTCAGAATAAGAGGAGAGAAACCGAACGTTTGGATTTGTTCCTTGTTGCTGCCGGTACCAAACCCAAAATTAGTTGCTGCCCCAGAATGCAGTCTGTCTTTGGTTTTAAACAAAATGGGTTGAATTAAGAGTCCATTGCAGCTTTTTTGCATTAACCTGAAGAACGCCACCGTCTTTGGTTCTGATTACCCAGCGGCTGGGTACTGTTCTCCCCGGTTCTGACAGCTGGTGCTGGTCCCAGGAAACTGTCCCTGAGGGAAACGTTTAACGTTTTCTGCTCCTCTGTGGCAGAAACATTAATGAGAACACGGCTGGACTCGCTGCTGTAATCCAACATTTTCTTTATTACCTTAGATAAACATCTGGGTTCTGTCCTCGGCCTCCGACCTAATCGTCTCGTCTCGGACCTGAACGCCAGTCTTTAATCTGTCTGGGTCCTGATTAGAGACCCGAGGCCCGGTTTGGGTCCAGCGTCTGCCTCAGCGGTGCTGCTGGTCCAGTCCATTCACAGTTAAAGTGGGAATCAGGAGACGACTGAAACCGGATCCGACCGGCGGAGGCTTCAGATGAAGCGCGTCGTAAACAGCACCGGGATGTCGGGCCGGGTCGTGGAGACGGAGATGAACACAAACACTGACTTCATTGTTCTGGATGTTGAGAAACTTCCAGGTGGAGCCGAACCAGTGAGAGCGAGTCGGACCGGGCCAGCAGAGAGCGGCCCGGGAAAGCCTCTCCATCACTCTGGCTTTTTGTCCCGGGTTCAGGAATTTTGTTTTGCTCTCCTGCAGACGGAGTGACGTCGTCCAGCTCTCCTCTGAGCTCACGAACCGGACCGCAGGACCGGCCCATGAAACCGCAGAGCTCTGGGAGGCCCAGCGGGTCTTTTTAGGAGAGCGGATCGATCAGAACAACAGAGTTCTGGGGAATGATTTTACTGTCCAACACGTGTCCCTGAAATAAAACAGAGTCCAGAACCAGGCTGTGATGCACCTCTGTCAGGTTTGGAGCCGGTCCAAACCTGACAGAGGTCTCCTCCAGGAGGAACTTCCTCATTGAGGATGAAACAGAACCTCAGCGGTTCCTGTTCAGCGCGACAGAACCAGTCGGTACCTGGAGGCTTCATCCTCCAGCTGCTGAAGCTGTGATCTATCAGCGCTCAGATCCAAAGAACCCGGAGGGATTAACGGGTCCAGACGTTGCATCACTTCCTGAAGGTGCGCTTCAATGGAGATTTATTGCTTCATCGCTCAGACATTTACAGCAGAGGGGAGAGGAGCTGTGATTGTTCCCTCAGAGGAACATCCTGAAGGATTTACTCTCCTCCTCAGCGGATGCTCAGCAGCTCAGCATGAAGCAGGAATGAAGCGTGAATCTGGCAGAGCCTCAGGCTGTGTTAATGTCGACCTCTGGAGCAGCAGAGGATCCCCGACTGCCACCAATCGCTGGTGGGAGACGAGCCCAGGGATTTTCACGGCTTTCCCTGGAGTTAGCTGGATAACTGAGGAAAATGGAGTTGGATGGGATGTCCTTAATGGACATCCCATCCAACTTAACTTCAGTCCTCAGGTGTAAAATTTGGAATAGTGTGGCAAAGAGAGGAGATGTATTAGTGTTTCCAGCTTTATTCTCCATCCATCCATCCATCCATCCATCCATCCATCCATCCATCCATCCATCCATCCATCCATCCATCCATCCATCCATCCATCCATCCATCCATCCATCCATCCATCCATCCATCCATCCATCCATCCATCCATCCATCCATCCATCCATCCATCCATCCATCCATCCATCCATCCAGACCAGGAACTGTGGTTGGCTGAATATGTCAGGTTTTCATCACAAAGCAGCATGAAAAATAAATACAAAAAACGACAATTCTGCAGTAAATTTTTTTTTAAAAGGGTTAAGATTTGTTTATTTAGAGTAAACAATATCGTCCAGGTGATCTTTCCCTTAAAGGTGTATAGCCACATTATATGCTTGTAAAAAAAGACCAAAAAACGTTTGATCATGATAAAATAAAGTTATATAGACCAAGCCTCCATCCTGTTCCATAATTCCATAATGATTTGATGATTTGCTTAATTAATAAATTGCTTGTAAATAATCCTGGACTGAGCCTAACCCTCTGCAACACCTCACAGTAAAGCAGCAGCTCAGCATGATGAAGACCAACCGTTATTAATTAAATAAACGATATACAGCAACTCTAAGAGCCTCATATCAGAACATTTACTCACATCAATCAACTCTGCGTCACATCTGAGGCTCGGCAGGTTTAGCGTCCGCTTCAGTGAACACCAACATTCAGACTGGATTCCCAGAGACAATCCAGGCTTTTACCTCTAGGAATCATAGATTTTTTAGTGTTTTTTTCAACTGGATCTTGGACCATTCTTCATTGTTTCGCCTGGAGATGCTAATAGCTGTTAGCCGCTTCTTTGTTTCACCCCCTGCTTTGTATGTGCATTACATACTTCCGTTAAAATCATAAATAAACACGAAAGCCTTTATTTATTACCAATATGAGCAAAAGCAAAGCATAGAACTCCAAAATAACAACTAATACACCAGCAGGATATGATAATCTTTCATAAAAACTTTGTATGCAACCAGAGTGAGCTACTGACATATAAATAAATATAAAGGCTATGCACCTTTAAACAGGCAAAGCTTGTTCGGATTTCATGCCAGACTGTGAAGAAACAAGGTTGTGCATGTAAATCTGTGGATTAGTTTGATATAATTACACGTCACTCTGCTCCCCTGAGGAGAAAAGGTTAAAGTGAAGTTGATCCTCTGGCCTGAAATAATTCTTTCTGTGTTCGCTGCTGTTTTCCAGTAATGAATCTCTCCGTAGTTCAGAGAGAAAATTGATGCGATCCAGGAGGAAACTGTAGCTTTGGGGTTTCTGTGAATGACTGAGAGACAAACAGAGCCGTGGATGTGGGAGAACGATCCGATCCAGATGCGTGGAGTTGTTCTGTCAGTGGTTCTGCAGTTTAACGGCTCCTCATGGACTCCACGTGTTTCTGTCTGTTTGGGTTTCGCTGGCGTTGCAGGAGCTGCTCGGTTCTGACGTTTGGAGCATCTGGGTTTGTCTGACCCTGAACTCGTTGGCGGTAAAACAAGAATGACGCTGAGTCGCAGAGATGAACACGGCCGGTACCGGCAGGTGATCACCGCCTAGTTCTGGAGCTCCTCCTGAAGCTCTGCATCTTCTCTCTGAGCCTCGACTCGATGAAGGTCAGAGAAAGGACAGCAGGGTGGGGCAGAGACATCTTCAGCTCCAGATTTCTCTTTATTAGAGTTTTTAATAAGTGTAAGAATGTTTTTCTTTATTTGTATGGGGTAAGTTAAACTGTCAATAAAAACGTATGTGTAAGTGTCTAATTTTGTAAATGTAAGTCAATAAACATGAATAAATTTATGATTTGTGACATCAGATGTTTCATCGATGAGAACACAAGCTTAGAAGTTACAAATACAAGTTACAAAGTTATGACTTTGCAACAATAGAAGTACGAATCACAAATTAAAGAGTACGAATCTGCAACCCCTGATGAAACTGTTATACTCCTTACCAGTTGGTGGCAGCAGTGAGACGTGACATCAGATGTTTCATCTGTAAGAATTCAAGTTCTGTTTCCTTCGTCTTCTTCTTGTTTAATGGTGGCTGGTGAACAGCTTTGAGGTGGATTACCGCCACTGACTGGAATGTGTGTAACAGCTGTTTTAGGGGTTTTAGATTTCTACTTGTAAATTTGTGGTTTGTACTTGTATGTATTGTTACAAAGTTGTAATTTTTATCAGTAACTTCTAAACTTTTCTCACAGATGAACCATATGCTTTCACATTACTTGTCGACAAGGAAGAAATACAAATATTAAATTTATTCACGTTTATTGACTTACATTTACAAACTCAGAGACCTACGCATATGTTTATATTGACAGTTATCTTACCCCATACATTTGTCCCCAGAGCTGCATAACAGCAGGATGGATAAATGTGTTTTTCTGATTAACCTTTTCAGCATTTTTCAGAGTTTAAACAGCCTTGTTACATTTTTATCACTTCATTGAAACATAATTAAGTGTCCTGGTTCTGCTCAGGGTTTGAAATGAGATGACAAGAACCTCAGATGAGCATTACATAGCACCAGGAACTCTAACCCTAACCCTCTGAAGGTCTCACCTCAGCATCTCAATAAAAGTTCTTTTTCAAGCGTTCTGCTTTAGATTTGGGTCCACAGTTCTGTTAATGACCCAGTTTGGACCAAGGTTCAACTGACACATGTAGAGCCACATTTAACTCCAGAATACAGAGGAGTTGATGGTCCAAACCCAGATCCAAGGTGCCCAGGTGGCTAAAGAACAAGCCCAAATCATTCAATTAAATTAAATTTTACTTATATAGCACAAATTAACATCATGTCATCTCAAGTCTCTTTCCAAAGTCAGACTCCATCAGATCCTCCAGGTTGGTGAGAAAGTTTCCTCTCTAAGGAAACCCAGCAGGTTGCATCAAGTCTCTCCAAGCAGCATTCACTCCTCCTGAAAGAGCGTAGAGCCACAGTGGACAGTCGTCTGCATTGTTGATGGCTTTGCAGCAATCCCTCATACTGAGCATGCATGAAGCGACAGTGGAGAGGAAAACTCCCCTTTAACAGGGAGGAGAACCTCCAGCAGAACCAGAACCAGGCTCAGTGTGAACGCTCATCTGCCTCCACCCACTGGGGCTTAGAGAAGACAGAGCAGAGACACAGAAAGCACAGAAGCTCACGTTGACCCAGGAGTACTTTCTATGTTAGAGAAGACAGAGCAGAGACACAGAAAGCACAGAAGCTCACATTGACCCAGGAGTACTTTCTATGTTAGAGAAGACCGAGCAGAGACACAGAAAGCTCAGAAGCTCACATTGACCCAGGAGTACTTTCTATGTTAGAGAAGACAGAAAATCATCCTACCACCACTGTACTCGACTCTGTGAGATGTTCTGGTTCATAGAGTCTAAAATTTACAAAGAACAAGCAAATTTAGAGCCAGAAGCCAAAAAATAAAAACACATAAAAGGATCCTGGAAATAAAAAAAGATTCATTTTAATAAAAAATGCATTAAAAAGTTTCAATAACTGAGCTACTTTTCATTGAAAGGCTGTAGGCCAGTATTCTTCCAGACGGCCACTCTGGGACCCCAGAACGCTCCCCGGCGCCGCCCACTGCTCCCTGAGGGATGGCGGGTTAAATCACAGAGATGATGATGGAGGCAAAAGCTTTCAAAGATCGCTCTCCTGGGGTCTTGAACCTCATGGTTCTGCTGATCTGCTGGCTACGAGTCTGAAGGTCTACAAGGGTGAGAGATGTAAGCATGGAGAAGCAAAAACGCCTTTAAACTGAGGACTACGGTTTTACCTCGTTAGTGCAGCCGGTGCAGAGAGACCAACATGGCTGAGAGGTGTTTCTGTTGGAAGTCCGGCAGCTGGGCTTCTGCTCTTATGAACATGGATCATCATCTCCAGCTCAGTTTCTCAACCAGGAGCACCAAGCTTGAAGCTTTGTCTGTGGTCTGATATGAATAATTGATGGTTAAGGTGGAACGATGGACTTCAGGTAGCTTGAAAATGACAATAACCCTTCTGAGACTGATGGGCAGCAGCAGCTGCTTCTGTCTTTCCACCAACAAGATTTCTTTATTTATTACAACCAGGATTTAATTTTATTCCTAACAACAAGAATCCGGTCAATCTTTTGCTTTAATGTTTGAAATAAATCAAATGCTGCCGTGTTTCTAGCTTGTTGTCTTCTTAAAACGGCTGAACGGTTTCAGAAGACAGAGAAAAGAGGTTTGTGGAGATCAGGTTTGGGATTTTTAAGCGAGTAAAATCAGCTCTACTACATGAAAGCGTGAGGCAGCAGATTAAGATGGAAGAACCTGGAGATAAGGGAGTTATTTATTGTCTAACACGACTCAGAGGGGTTGGCAGGGAAGCTGCATGTGGCGGATGGACAGAGATAAAACGCATCAGAGCAGGAAGTGACAGACAGTTTAGGCCTTAACAGATAAAGGATCAAAGGAGCGGGATTTAGATGGAGAAATAAGGAGGTTTGGGCGGACGGAGAGAAAATACTAAATGTGATAAATAAAAAAGGTTAAATTAGAAATAATAGCTGGGATTAGCAGAGCCTGGGGTCCTCCACTCCCTCAATTAATCAGTCAAGGAGTTAGAATAAGGTTTACCCAGTGGGATGGCTACTTTTCCCCCTTATGCTGCTGTAAAGAGAATAAAACTTTTAATATCCCGGGATCAGGAGCAGATGTGCTTTATATTTCTGAAAGGCTGAGGAAAACATGTAAATCATTCAGAGGTGCCGGGTTTACAGGCGAGGTCCTAAAATAACCCTAAGAACTATGACAACCAACAAAATCCAAGCAAAAAAACACATTTTTTACATAAATATTTCATATTACTGATAAATCTTAACTTTATTTAATTTATTTCAAGTGATCTTTCTGCGTTAGTTTCCATCTGAGCAGTACACACCCACTGGCCTCATTGACTTTATTTGATAACACTTTTTAAAAATGATCTGTTATTTGTTGCGAAATCTCACAGATTTGATAAATTAAGCCTGAGTTTGTCAGATCGAGGGTTCCATCATCTCTTCCACGTCTTTTTAATTACCGATTAGAGCCAGAACTTCACAGTAAAACTCAGGCTTATTGCTCTTAGGTTTCTCCGTGGTGTTCATGGTCTGATTAGCGGTTCGATGGACATTTCAGGGAAGAAGAGGAAATTGACTGCCTGCGGATTTGATTTATCCCAGATATCCCAGATTAAATTACTTTTACTCTCAGTTTTAATCTAATGGTATAAATAAAATCACCCACTGGACTGTTGGACTCTGGTAAAATCGTGTGTTGTTGTCATTGAGTCACATATTTTCCAGGTTTCCAGGTTCTGTTGAGTTTCTGTCACAGACGTGTTTAAAAGTCAGGGCAGCAGAGAGGAAGAGCCGGTTTGTCCCTCGTCTGTCTCCATGTTGACGGCGACCGACTGCTGACCATGGTGATCTGAGACAAACATACGTCTCAGTCGTGTGTTTCAGGCGGCGTGACGCTGCAAACAGCTGCAGGTTGTTTGACCCTGATGGGATATTTTACTCAGGTCTTAATCATAAATCATGCTGTTCATGCAGAAACTCCCCCATGAAGCTCTGAGCAGCTCCTCTGGTTAGAATATCTGTCTGCTCATGTGGGAAACAGCTTCATTTCTGATAAACTCTTTGACTCGCTTTGTGAAGGTCAAAGAATCCCAGATTAAATGGAAACAGCAGGGTTGGAGTCGGTTACTGAAGAGTCGAGGATCCAGGAGCCTCCATCCATCCTGGATCCTGGTGCTGATTGTGGTTGGTTGTAAATTAACCAACAAACTGCAGCAGCTGGGTCTGCTGGAGGGTCTTCCTCCCTGTTAAAGGGGAGTTTTCCTCTTACTGAGGATTTGATGGAGTCTGACTTTGGAAAGAGGCTTGAGATGATATGTATCATGAATTGCTGCTATATAAATAAAATAAAATTGAATTGAGCAGCTGGAACGTTTTTAGTCAACTTTTCAATGAGCAGTTGAATCAATCTCTACAACGCCTCCCTCAGTTATCCTAACACCCCCCCCCCTCCCCCCCCTGTAACTGTCTTTTATGCATTCTTTGCACTGTTCTTTGCACAAGTCATCATCACTTCACTGGGATTCCCAAGGTGAAGTGATATGACTATTGTGACATGGTATTACCTTATGTGGAATGTTGTAAATATATATATATATATCAATGTGTGTATTCTGGAGCATGTAACAAAAGTAATTTCCCCCTGGGATCATTAAAGTATGTCTGAGTCTGAGTTTTCATTTTCAACACAAAAACAGATTAAATCAAAAAGCAAAAGCAGCTTTTTTCCTAGTAATAAATGATCTGCTGCATAACATGTCAGCAGGTACAGAAATCTTTTTTTTCCGTCGAGGTGAGACTGAAACATTGAGCAGAACCGGAGCTTTAAACCGTCTCGCTGTCTTTTCTCTCTCAGCAGACGTGGTTCTGACCTGCTGAGCTCCTAAAACCCGCCGTGATGACGCTCTGCAGAAAGTCTCCTGACAGAATGAGATTAACTAGGATTCCTGCTGGATTCGTGCTGCCAGCATCCCACCTCTAAACACTGGATGAGCTGAAAACACTTAAAGATGTCAGGATTTAATCTCAAACACTTTGCAGCGCTTCGGTGTCTTCATGCCGGGTTGCTGATTGAGCCTACAGGGTGTGTTCTGCTGGACCAGAAGCCAAAACATCCGTTTAAGTTTGCTGCTGGAAAACAATTTCCCAACTGCTGAGAGATGCTGAGAGGTGGGAAATGATAAAGAGAAGGATAAACAACGCAGAAAAAAATTAAAGTATGCAAAGGACCTCAAAGTTATATAACAAGGGAGAAGACAGAAATCTGTCTACAAATATAGTCCAACGCCTATTTGATCTGAAAAACAAAAAAATGAGAAGCTGAGTAAACCTGATAAACACATAAAACCACAACTGAGAGAAAACTAAAATTATTAAATATTCAGAGGAATGATAGGATAATAACCGCAGAGATTTACAATGTCAAAAACAATCTTAAGGATAAATCTTTCACCATTTAATGATCTATATCAAGAAATATAAAAGAACAGAGGTTTCTTTTTTTTTTTCAGGGATAAGATTTATTCAGGATCAACTCTACAATTCGAAAAAAAAAAAAAAATTTAATTGTTCTTAGAAAAAAGAACAAGGAAAGGTTGTTATCATAATCCAGCATTACATTTAATATAAATTCCACAAATATCTACTCACTAATGATTAAATAAAGCAAAAAAACTCACTCAGATAATGAAAAATACTTCCGTATTTTTCACAAACCGCTAAAGGCTGCTACGGTTCTTCTTGCTAAGAGTCCTGAGGTCTGACACAGATTTATTCAGGTGTTCATAGGTTTTCCCTGACCTTCTCCGGCGCTTTTCTCTTTTTGTCCTCCAGCCCGGCGTGTGATGTGACCTCCTGGACGGTCCTTCCTCCACATCACAGAAGACCAGAGAAGATGGCGGCTCTGGCTGCAGGCCTGCGGGCAGCGGGGGGTCTCAGAGCCAGAAGATACGCATCTCCTCTGATACCAGCGATGCTTCTTCTCTTGCTGCTGTGTCTGCAACCGTCAGAGTCCAGAACTGATCCAGAAACCAGAACCTGGAGCCAGACTGGACCACGGCTGCAGCTCTCATACTCAGGTAGGAAACAGATAACCAGACGTGTGCTGCATGGTGTCTGTGAGCCGGTTCTGCTTTCAAAATCACTCTTTTTTCTGTTTTATATTCCTGGGAGGATCCATGTGGCCGGTTGGACTCAATCAGGCTTTGTTTGAACTCCTCATAGTTTAAAATGGTTGTGTGAGTGGTTCTGGTTTGCAGAGAAGCAGATTTCTGTTAGTTCAGATTAGTTATATAATAAAATAATAAAGGTTTTGGCTTGTAGCTCAGCAGCTATACTACTTTATGTGTTTGTTGATTCATTCATCCAGCTGAACGTCATAAAACAATATTGGCATTATATTTACATCTGGGTCTAACTAACAGTAACGGCTGACCACCACTGTAACGAATGATCTCCAGTGAGAAACTCTTAAACTCTGCCAGTTTTCTGATCCTTTTCTGATCCGTACGGATGCAGTGATTACTATTGCTGTGTCTGGATTTCCATTTCTCTCAACAACTGTGGCACCAGAACACTTTATATTAGCCATGCAGCGCTTATGCAAGTCTCACTTTTTTCCACATAATCATTCCATGTTTTACTTGTGAGGGCTCAACTGCACTGCAGTAATGAAAAGGATTTTCTTAATCTTCCAAACATTATGCTCCAAACGGCAATAGCCATTCTGGTGGTCTGGCTGTCGACTCCCCACTCGAGCTAAGGACCACTGCATAAACTGTGTTTTGTCGTCGTCCTTCAGCTATGGATTTCCTTCCTGAATCCAAGATAGTAGCTGTTTGCTAATTCTGCAGAAAACCGTGTTTTTGGTGGATTAACAGAAATGTGATGATTATTATTTACTTCCACTGTGTTCACAGTCACACAATTCCAGATTCGGGCTGCACAGTGGAGCAGTGGGTAGCGCTGTTGCCTTGCAGCAAGAAGGTTCTGGGTTCAAATCCAACCCTGGGTCTTTCTGCATGGTTTGCATGTTCTCCCTGTGCATGTGTGGGTTCTCTCCGGGTACTCTGGCTTCCTCCCACAGTCCAAAAACATGACTGTTAGGTTAATCTCTAAATTCTCCTTAGATGTGAGTGTGTGCGGAAAATGGATGGATGGACAATTTCAGATTCTATATATTAAAGTATTTCTGATTCTACATAATCATCCATATATGGTAGTTCCTTTCTGTTTTACTGGTCGTGACACAGACAACTATTTATTTTTTCTAGCAGAATCGTGCCTTCTGTGATTTATTAATGTGTCATTGTTTCTAAGTCTTTGTTTTCTGACTTTAAATTATGACGATTTTAAAGACATTTTAGCAGTGATTCAGAAAACCACTGAGATTTGTTAACTGTGACCAGGCAGAGCAAAATTATAAAAAACAAAGCGGTAAATTATTTTTCTGCATTGTAAGTGGGAAATTTTACTTAATTATAAACAAATTGCACCACACAGAGGAATTTTGTTAGTGTTATAAGTTATATATAAATAAGTGACTGAGCAACATGTTCCTCAGGAGAACATTATGAAATCATGATATTTCCATTTGGTCTGGTATCCAGAGCCGGCCCAAGGCACAAGCAAACTAATTGACTGCTTAGGACCCCATACCTTCATAATAAACCCCTAAAGTACGCTGTGAGTCGGCTTTTAACTGGAAATGGACGCCCTGATGAGATTCTGCTTGGGCCTCATTCAGCTTTGAGTCGGCCCGGTTTGCATGACAGAACCTGTGTTTACAAGCATATGTAAATAATACGAAGACCTATAAAAACCCTTAAGCTTTTCATTTTTTAAAGCTGAGGGTGAGTTTTCATGTTTCCTCTTAGAATAACCCAACATGTGACGTCTGAGTCCTGAAATGAAAGAACACCTTTCTCAGAGGTTGTTTCTGTGTTTGATGCAGAAATAAAACCAATCAGTGAGACAGATGAAGGTGAGCTTTCAGATGACTGTGGTCTGAGGATGTTGGGTTAATTCATGAATAATGGAGTCAGAAACTGATTAAACGTGAGGATTTGGGGCCTTGCGGGTTCAAAAAGTTAATTTTTTTCTGTTCTGAGAGGGAACAAATAAACCAAACTGCACTTCCTGTAGTTTTTCATCATCAACAAAGGTTTAAATTTAGAAAGCCTCTGCTGAATGAGTTGCTTTCATGTTCATTTAATGGATGAATTCTGCAGATCGGCGCTGATTTAAACTGAGCTCATGTATTTTCTGTGTTTATAACATCAGTTATTTAAACAGTGAGCGGTTGACTGGGATGGTTTTCTGCTCCATTTAAGCTGCAGCATCGATCATGTTCCTCTCAGCTGAGCCTTAAACACAGGCAGATTAAAATGAACTGAACTTCAGGAGAGCAGAAGCAGTTTAACTCTGACAGAACGTAAAAATCTTGACTTGGTTTAACTAATGCAAGCTTAAAACCTTCAGATTTTAATAATTTATAACTGTCAATTTGTTTTTATTAGTTTTTTAGCTACAATTTAAGAGCAAGCTGAATCTTATTATTAATATTGAGGACACACGGTGCAGCGGTGGTCGATGCTGCTGCCTCACAGCATGTCGGGTTATTTCCCAGTGTTGGCTTCACTGGAGATGCTGGAATATAGCTATGGATGCCTGTATAAAGGCATATCTTCTGTTGCTAGCAGCTCTTGGTCTCTGTGTACACAGTAACTCCTAACCCCACCCTCTGTCTCTGAATGCATCCACCTCCTCCAGGCTCTCCTGTCATGGAGCTGCTGAGCTCAGAGGTTGTGCAGACGTTGTTTATCAGAGAGTTTTTACAAGCTGCAAAGCTGCAGACGATCTGCTGGAGCTCATCTGGCTTCCTTAAACTGAGGAAGAGCTGCAGGTTCCCGGAGTTTTAAATCCTTTCTTTAAGTGTCGCTTCCATGCCTGTGTACACATCAACAAAATAAATGAATACGGGGAAACATACTTCTGTGTTGTGTATAAAGATTTGTCTACAGTTTGCCTACAGGAAGGTTCCTAAAAAAGATCATTCAAGAAAATAGAACCTGCTCTCTTTAGGGCACTTACAGGCCTGAAGACTTTTAGTTTGAGCAAAAATCGTCATGTGGTGCAGAAAAGACCCAAGTGCAGAAACTAATTAAGGTTAATCAGAGTTCTTTACAATGAAAATAAGGTAAAACTCACAAAAGGGAAGTCAAACATCAAACTTACAGAAGGAGCCAGTCATTAAGTACTGGAATGGTAACTGACAGACTAACAGTAGAATCCAGCAAATGAACAACGGCCATTCAGCATGTTAAATACTGAGGGAGGAGCGGAGAGTGACAAAGGGATCAGAGGAAATGAGGAGCAGTTGGGCCAGGATGAAAGCAAGGAAGCTGAGGGAGGGAGACTAATTGACACAGAGGAAACCGAACCAAAGACACAGAGAGAATGCAAACCAAAGGACAAAGACTAACTGTGATGCAAGAGAAACAAACCCAGAAGTACAAAGAACACAAAACAAGAATGAACTAAGAAACTAAACAGAAGGAAATAAATTAATACGGCAAGATCTTATCAAACATAAAAAAATAAAATTTTATTTATATGTCGTCAGTTCACAACATGTCATCTCAAGTCTCTTTCCAAAGTCAGCTTCCATCAGATCCTTCAGGTTGGTGAGAAAGTTTCCTCTCTAAGGAAACCCAGCAGGTTGCATCAAGTCTCTCCAAGCAGCATTCACTCCTCCTGAAAGAGCGTAGAGCCACAGTGGACAGTCGTCTGCATTGTTGATGGCTTTGCAGCAATCCCTCATACTGAGCATGCATGAAGCGACAGTGGAGAGGAAAACTCCCCTTTAACAGGGAGGAGAACCTCCAGCAGAACCAGAACCAGGCTCAGTGTGAACGCTCATCTGCCTCCACCCACTGGGGCTTAGAGAAGACAGAGCAGAGACACAGAAAGCACAGAAGCTCACATTGACCCAGGAGTACTTTCTATGTTAGAGAAGAGAGAGCAGAGACACAAGGTTCCATACTTTACTTATTTAGGCAATAGTTGTAATTTAGACAAGAAACATTTGTGTGTTGGGCACCACAGCTGGTTCTAGCCCAGAGGCCCACGTCCTCCTGACTCCGGCCCTGCCTGAACTTATAAACTCAGGAAAGAGTTTCAGGAAATTCCAGCTGATCTGGTCTGAAACATCAGCTGCTCAGATTTTGCAGGTCAAAGCTTAACATGACCTGAGAAAGCTCTTCTTAATTCTGACAGCTTGATGCAGGGAAGTCACACTGAAGCAGAAGAAGCAGATTTGTGCTGGTTGTGAAAAGTTCTGGTAGAAAGTTCTGTATTACTGGTTTAAAATCCTAGAGGAGGTGGTGAAATTCCTAAGAAAATGCAGGTGAATTTTCTGCAGCTCATCTTGTATTTAGAAGTAATATTTTAATCAAAATACGCCGTTCAGTTCCTGTTGCATGTTTTACAAACTTATTTCTTTATTATTTTTATTTCCTTTTGTCGTTTTTCCCCTCTGTCGGTTTCCACGCTGATGATTTGAACTCACCGCAGAAGCTTGATGGGTTCGTAGGAGAGTGAAGCACGTTTGTGTCGGTTATTGGAAACAGTAGCAGCTTGTGGTCGTAAAGGGAAGCTGTTAACATGTTTAATGGACTCCGGCTCGGTTCTCCTGCTGCGTTTGAGGCTGCAGGATGAACAACCGTCCACCGGTAAACTTTTAATAACACGGAGACCGAGACAGCAGCTTCAGGGCTCAAAACAGACACAAACACATGTGAAAAGCCTCATTTAAACACTCAGATTTTATCTGGTATCATTAGACTATTCTTATTCTGCAGTCGTTAAAATTCCTGGAAAGATGTAAACTTTGCCAACGCATGCAGGTACCTGCTGCTGAGAATATTGCAGCTGAAAGCAGTTTTCTACATGATCAGAAACTTTAACCCTAAAACTCTCATTTTTGGTACAAATATTTCTGAGACCTCTACCTCTTTAACAAATTCATTATTTGTCTGAACATAGAATTTACAACATATACATGAATATATGTTACACAACCTATTTAAAAATGCAGAAAACTTGAGGAAAATGTGTTTTTTGGTCAAACGTATCAATTATGATACAAAGAAATTTTGAAAGCCTGACATTTAATTTTTTTTAAAGCAACCAAAGCAATGATTTTTTTTAATATGAAGTTTCCTCCAAATCATCCTGTATTAGGCTTTAAAGGGTTAAGCTGAGAAGTTCAGCTCTAGAGAGGAAAACTTTAGGAGAACCCTACAGAATCCTGCTTTATCAGTGCAGCGTGGCTCAGCGTCTGTCCTGGAGAATAAAATCTTCCCTGTACACAGAAGAACAGTTTTATTATTTTATTAACCTCGTCTGGAGGTGGCGTCCACTTTTCTGGGCTCCTGGAATGGACCAACAGACGGAGGACCATGGAACCAGGACTCCAGTCCCTGCAGCCAGGCTCTGTGATGCTTGGAGGTTGTATCATGGTATGGGCAGACGTCTGTCTAAAAAAAATAAGAAAACTAAGAAGCTAAGCGTTCAGCAGCTGGATGGTTCGCGCCTCACTGAGTCAGAGAAGCATTAAAACAGACCCAAAAACATGAAGTTTTTCTCTGGAAAACCTTTAAAAAGTCATTGTTCCTCCAGCGTCTACCCTGCAGGACACCTGAAAGTCTGGGAAAATCTCTGGGAAACGTTGCTACCTTCACACCAGGGAGGACCAGCATGTGTCTGGTCATAAATCTCTGCGCTCAGCAGATGAAACACATTTCATGCACCTCAGGCGTGTTTCATAAATCTGAGCTCTGTTTCCAAACGGAGCCCGAAGCCGTCTGAGTTCACTGAACTCTTCTCTGTCCGCTGCTGCAGACAAACAGTTTCTGCTGTAACGTTCGTCAACGTCACAGAGATCTGAGGAGAGGCTTTAAACGGAGAAGCTCGGGGGGTCACAGGTGCAGCGGTGGTCTCATCAGGTCAACCAGGCAGCTGTTCTGTCATGGTGGTTCTAAATGGAGAAGCTGAAGAACCCAAACATGGTTCAGAACCTTTAATTTGCTCTCCATCTTTTATAATGAATCCATTATTAGCTGTTGGACCTTTAGGACTTTGAAACATTTTCTTTAACCTACCGGATCTAGAAAACATCTCTGACTTCAGGACGGGTCCAAATGGATGTGATCCAGAAACAGGCTGGACGCGGTGGAAGGAGCGATGGTGGGGGGGTGCAGATATGGAGGTAAATGCTGTTTGTGGGCTGTTTGGAGCGGGCCGGACCTCCACAAATCATCGCTGCATTAACTGCATACCTTCCAGATCCGTTCCAGCTGGGAGGAAATTGTGCAACTTTGGGCTGAAACTGAAACTATGAGCAGGCGTCCCGTCTGGGTGTTGTTCAATTCAATTCAATTCAATTCAATTTTATTTATATAGCGCCAAATCATGAAATATGTCATCTCAAGGCACTTTACAAAGTCAAGTTCAATCATATTATACAGATTGGTCAAAAATGTCCTATATAAGGAACATCGGGATGGATAAGGTGGTTTGGTTTGGTTTGGTTTGGTTTCCACCGCTGCAGCTCCACAGCATGTCTGAGTTCCTCTGACTACAGCTCCTCCTCCTGCTGCTGCTGCTTTCTGACGCTCCGGTGGAAAAAATCCAACCAAAACACGCTGACCTCATGTGGGACTGTGGGGTGGGAAACACAGAACCCCCCCCCTCCCCCCCATCCCACACACACGCAGACACACTGAGTGAAAGCTGTGACAGCCCAACAGTGGCGTAACTTAGCTGGACGCACTCATCCAGCAGGTATTGCGATAGCTGCTCACTGAGACGGATAAAAACATGAAGCGATGCATTCACACACACACACACACACACACACACACACACACACACACACACACACACACACACACACACACACACACACACACACACACGCTGCAGCCTGAGGTGTGTTCCCGTGTTGTTAGATAAAAACATTCAGCGAGTTTCTGCAGGAAATCTGTCAAAACTGATTCACGTCCACAAACATCCAGAAATAAGAGGTCAGGAATGCGACCTGTGTGTGTGTGTGTGTGTGTGTGTGTGTGTGTGTGTGTGTGTGTGTGTGTGTGTGTGTGTGTGTGTGTGTGTGTGTGTGTGTGTGGTGGGGGGGGTATGGGCGTGAGGTGTCGGTAACCTGCGCTGTCATGCCGTCTACCTTGACCTTTAACTCGCTCTGATTGCAGTTTGTAGGTTTAAGAGGAAAAGGGAAAGGAAAGAGGAAAACAAAGTGGACGAGGAGCAGAAAACTGTTGTGAGAAACGTTTCTGGAGACGAAGGACAGAAAAGAGGAAGGAAGGAGGAAGAGGAGGAAGAGGAGGAGGAGGGATGAGTCTCTGGGCGTTTCCTGAGCTTCACGAAGCTGTCAGTCACCTGAGATAAAGCAGAGAATCCAAGGAATGGAGCCTATTAGACTGTGGTGCCTTCAGGGTCAGCTCTATGGTGCCTTCAGGGTCAGCTCTATGATGCCTTCAGGGTCAGCTCTATGGTGCCTTCAGGGTTAGCTCCGTGGTGCCTTCAGGGTTAGCTCCGTGGTGCCTTCAGGGTTAGCTCCGTGGTGCATTCAGGGTCAGCTCTATGATGCCTTCAGGGTCAGCTCTATGATGCCTTCAGGGTCAGCTCCATGGTGCCTTCAGGGTCAGCTCCGTGGTGCCTTCAGGTGTAGCTCTATGATGCCTTCAGGTGTAGCTCTATGATGCCTTAAGGGTCAGCTCTATGATGCCTTCAGGGTCAGCTCTATGATGCCTTCAGGGTCAGCTCCATGGTGCCTTAAGGGTCAGCTCTATGATGCCTTCAGGTGCAGCTCTATGATGCCTTCAGGGTCAGCTCTGTGATGCCTTCAGGTGCAGCTCTATGATGCCTTCAGGGTCAGCTCCGTGGTGCCTTCAGGGTCAGCTCCATGGTGCCTTCAGGTGTAGCTCTATGATGCCTTCAGGGTCAGCTCCGTGGTGCCTTCAGGGTCAGCTCTATGATGCCTTCAGGTGCAGCTCTATGATGCCTTCAGGGTCAGCTCTATGATGCCTTCAGGGTCAGCTCTATGATGCCTACAGGTGCAGCTCTATGATACCTTCAGGGTCAGCTCCGTGGTGCCTTCAGGGTCAGCTCTATGATGCCTTCAGGTGCAGCTCTATGATGCATGTTTGTGAGTTTTCTCTCAGAAACTGGTTACCGTCGCCCTGCAGGCGTCTCCAAACTTTTCGTTACATGGGCCAAAGTCCAAGGAACTCGAGGGCCAGAAAATTAAGACAATTTATTAAAAAAAAGTAATTTTTTTGCCTGCTCTACAAAATATGATAATTTTAAATAAATTAATTAATTATTTTTTGTAGGGAATTAATGTGTAAATCATTGTAGATCCAAAAGTACAAAAGTGGTTTTGCTCATTTGTCGTATTAAAAGATTTTTGTGATTTTAATGCACCAAAGTCTGCATTTGAGTAATTAAATATCATTGAATAGATGTTACTATGAAATTAAAGAGAATGTCTAAAGTGTGTTTATTAAAAGATGAACACTTTGTGTTGTACTTAACATTTTCAGTTGAAGGATTTTAACTGTTCCTGGTTTTAATCGCAGCCACCACAGAAAAGTCCGGCAGATTTTACAGGTTTCATCTCAGTGATGCCGCTGTTCGGTCCAATTGAACTGAAGGGTCACTTCGTAGTTTAGCAATTAAAACACGTTATAACTGTGGATTTTAAAAATGACTTTCCTATTCCTCCCAGAAACTCCCAACTCTGCCCGGGCCTCACATGTAGCACCGGTACCGTTCTGCAGATGTGGTTCTTACTGTACCGCGCCCAAATGAGCGCTGCATTTTACACAGGAACCCGAACGCATCAGAGATCGGCTGCTTCAGACACAAGAACATGTGGACTAAAGCTGCTCACTGGTCTGGGAACAAAGAAGATTCTGATTCTAATGGAGCGGTGCTGTTGGTTGCTCTGTGTCTCTGCAGCAATAAGGTTGACAGTTCAAATCCCAATTTCTACTTGGATTATGCGTTTTCCACAAGCATACTGCTGGAGTTAGGCACCTGATCCCCCCTGTGACCCTGCATGGATAATGTAGAAAATGGATGTTTGATCTATTTTATTGAATGTAATTATGTAATCAGCCTTGATCACGAAACATGAAACAACTAAACAGGATCGAGGCTGAAAATCTAAACCCATTTAAATGATTCTGGACCCAGAGCGGGTAACTGTGGGTCTGGACTCCAGTTCTGGTCCGGATGTGTCCTGGCGGCGCTGTCAAACACCCAGAGGGGAACATGCTACCTGAAGCCACTATGAAAACTAACAGAGGGGTCCAGTTTATGGCAGAGAGGATCCTGGGTAACTCAACGCCTTCGCTTCATTCCCAGGAAAGCACCGAGCAAGGCGACGCAGTGCAGCGGTGAGGTCCAGAGTGTCTCTGTCCTGCAGAGATCAACAAATAAAGTTTTATTCAGACTGAAAAACAGTTTCAGTTTATCTGAACCTGACTGACCTGTTAGCCGTACTTCCTGATTAAAAACCAGAACCAGACTTTCAGCGCAGTGAAACACTCCATGAAGACTTTTTCTGGATTTGTTTTCTAGACATTTGTCTAAATATGATATATTAATAAAATATAATATTATAAAATCTAATATAATAATAAAACTGTGTGAAAGTAGCTCAAACAAGGACATTTGTTAAGCCGTGAAACAATAAATATCACCTTTGAACAACCGTTTTACTATCTATCTATCTATCTATCTATCTATCTATCTATCTATCTATCTATCTATCTATCTATCTATCTATCTATCTATCTATCTATCTATCTATCTATCTATCTATCTATCTATCTATCTATCTATCTATCTATCTATCTATCTATCTATCTATATATGACATATTTACTCTGGTATTTATTTTTATTTTTGCCATTTTCTAATAAATCTCCTTTCCTCTGTTGCTTTAGATTACATTAGTTTGTTCTTTCATTACAATTAATTGTGTGCAGCTCCGTCTATGTTTTTGCTGCTGTCAAATTTCCCCATTGTGAGACAAAAAAGCCAATTATCTTGTATATGTTAAAAAATAACAGGCGGGAATTAATAATTAGGAGCTAAATATTAGACGGGTGTAAAGTATCTGCAGGTTTGAGCTTTAAAGGCTTTAGCTGCATCCAGACTCATTCTTACAGTTTTGTTTTTTGGGAAGTTTAGGCAGATGAATATTATCCATTTTTATGTAAATGTATTGATTTCACGGTGCTGTAAAATGTTTTGATCATTTTAATTATATAATGGTAATCTCTCTAAGTTTAAAAAGCTGCCACTCTTTAGGTTCCTCTCTGTTTTTTACAGTTTTGATAAAACTGTATCCTGTTATAACGGCCGTCTGTTCTGCAGTAATTAGCACATATGGTTTATAACATGTCCTAAAATGCATCTCAAAACTGTAAAATCTTGTTATTGTAGGAAATCAGCCTGTGTTTTATCTGGACGCCCTGTGGGAGGCTGATAATTTGACACGTTTACCTTTGTGTCAGCTGCATGTGTGACTCTTGATGAGGTAAAAAATTAAAATGAATTTATCGTCCTTTGGGAGTTATTCATGAAACCAGCCTGCCCTGCTAATGGAGGAAGGCGTTCGCTCCAGCATCTCCTCCCAGGTCGCTGTGCTTTGGTTTCCATCAAAACCCTCACAGCTGCTTTCATTTCAGCCCCCCCCCCCCCCCACCCACCCATCCATGGCCTCTGTAAGTGTTAGCATATGCTAACCGTGGGTCGCAGAGACAGGAGACGCTGCAGGATCAGAACATGGGAGGTCCTGGGTTTGATGGATCCACCTCAGCACCACTGTGTCTGCTTTATGTTCTCCTTGGTGATCTTCTGCTGGTTGAACCATTTTTAACGTTTTATCTGGTTTGCAGACAGGGTGATGGTTCATATTCTGCATGGAAATATTCACTAAAACCTGTATCACTGGTGCACAGAATTACAACAATGTTGTTTCAAACTCCAGGCAGCCAAACACTAATGACCTACAGTCTGAGTGTTCCTGAACGCCTCATGAGCAGAACCTGATGCTGCTCAACAAACATAGATTAAACCTCCGAGGAGCACAAGTGAGTCAAAGTGAACCTAAAAACATCTTTAAAACTTTCATAAATCAGTCTAAGAATGAAGGCTGGCTATTAGAGCTCTTGGTGGTAGTTTAAGGATATTTTTTAGAGCCCAGGCGATGTCTGTAAACCTTATAACGCCACACTCTCCAACAAATCGCAAACATCAAGCTAAAAATTTACTTAATTATAAGATGCTGGTGATGATTTTCAGTCATCTAGAATAAAGCAAATCCAATTAAATGCATGATTTGTCTGCTAATAATGTATTTTTGTAACTGACTGATTGTGTGGATTAATGGGATTATTCTCTGATAATCAGATTTTACCTGACAGACTGGGACAACTCTGTCATTTGGGAATAGTCGGTTAATTAAAATCACATCTGGGGTTCCTCAAGGCTCTATTCTCAAACCACTTCTATTCAATATTAATATGCCATCCCAAGTTCATAAGAGAAAGTATTACTTCTCTCATGGTAACTGTGCTGAAAGCATGTTTTAATATAATATAAAAACATGTATTTTAACTACAGCTTTAGCTGCTCTGAGGTGTTTGCTTGTACAATCACGTATTGCATAATTTTTCTCACATCGTCAGGTAAATCGGCTGATGTCTCTCCTCTATTTAACTTGAATATTTTTATCTGAATATGTTGTATTTATCAATTAATAACTGCACAGTATTTTCTTTTTATCTATTTCTGATAAATTCATTCTCCTCTGTTTTAGAACCTAACTTTAAAATGTTCATATTACTTCATCTAGTGAGTAATGCTGAAATCTCCCCATTGTGGGACAATAAATGTATTTCTGTTCTATTTTATTCTAAGTCCTAAATGTAAATTTTTATTTGGGTTTTATTTGCCTAAGATTTGGACAAAGAGAGAAACTCTGATCAGATAAATTATCTGTGGTCTTTGATTATGCACAGCCTCAGAAACACAGTTTATATATGATGGAAATGATGTTTAAATTGTTCTCATGTTTTGGTCTCTGCCTATAATAAACAGCCCGGTTCTTTGCTGGATGTTTGTGAAACCAGTCTGTCTCTGTGAGAAGCTCTAATCCAGCAGAAGAAGTCGTCTTGTGAAGGTGATGCGGTCCAAACTGCGTGTGGGAGGCTTCGTTATCTCTGGAGACTCCCACCCTGCTCAGCCTTTAAACGCTCAGATAAAAACTGCGTCTCTTATCTTCCCAAACCCACTGATCCCATTTTCACGCTCACTTCTCGGTGTCACCGAGCATCTGGCTAACAGGCGGAAAGAAACCAGGTTCCTCAGCGAGATCTCCTCTTACTCCATTATTTCTGCTGCCTGTCATCTCAGCCCGGCCAACAGACATTCAGCGCGTCTGCAACCAGTTATCACCTCTCTGACAATCAGCCTTCCATTAACCTACCAGGAGAACCCGTCTTCTGCCTAAAAACAACATGGCCGCCCAACTCAGGGGGAAAACTGTGAATCAGAATGTCAGTCAGGGAGGTGGAGGGTGGATGATCTGGACCGGTTCTGCAGCCACACCGGCAAACTGAGTCCAGCTGGTTCTGATGTCTGTCTCCTACCTTCTTTAAATGAGAGCTTGATCTTTGGACCAACACCAGAACCTGACTGTATGCAGGTTTCTGTGACTGTGGCAGAGGCAGTCAAAGGTTTCAGGAACATTTAATGTCCAGCTTTAATGATTCTGAGGGTTAAAGTTGATCTGCACACCGTGAACCTTCCAGAAAACTCTGGTGGCTTTCAGTCGCTCATTGTTCCAGACGGACCTTCTGTCAATGGATCAGCTCAGAAGCAGGAAGGAGAAAGCTCTTCCATCTGACACACGGTCCAGTCCTCTCTGGTTCTGGTCCGTGTAAACCGCTGTGGTTGATGCGTTATAACGTGTCTGACGGGTTCTGATAGTCAGAAACGATTAACCCGGAGCAGACGGAGGTGTTTGTCAGGTGAGGAATCCCATCAACTCTCATCAGGTAGCAGATGTAGCCGTCACTCTGGTTGATTCATCTCAAACTAAAACACCGTCCTACAGAAACGAGCCATTAGAATCATCCATAATGTCGATTATTATGAGCATACAAACCCGCTCTTCATAATATCCAGAATTCTCAAATTTGACGAGCTTGTAGAATTTAAAATTGCTCAATTTATGTTCAAGGTATCAAAAAAGTTGTTACCTGAGCACATACAGAGCACGTTTTCTGAAAGAGAAGGGGGGTATAACTTAAGGGGTCACTCAATCTTCAAGATCCGCAATTTTAGAACAACAAGGAAAGGCTTCTGTATTTCAATTAAAGGTGTAAAGTTATGGAATAAGTTACATGAAGATTTAAAACAAAGCAATAGTTTAACACAATTCAAAAGAAAGTACAAAGAGGTAATTTTCAATAGATACACACATGGGGACAGAAAGCAATAAGGTGTGTATTGAAGATAATAACTTGGTGTAAGGGTTTAGAAAGATAAATCAGCATAAAATGGGAAAATGTATAGGGAAATATTAGTAACTGTTACTTCTAACTGCCACTTTGATTTTGATTTTTTTTCTTTAATGACAGTAGGACTCTAAAGTCTCAAGTGTTTAGGGGTAGGAGTTTATAAGTTCTCACTTCTTCCTACCCCATTTTGAGCATGATATGTTAACTGAAACAAACAAAAAAAATCTGTATTTTCTCTTCTTTCTTATGCACTTCTTGTTACTGTGCACTATTTTATTTTTATATTTGTATCATGTTCGAATAAAATTTCATTTCATTTCATTTCATTAAAATCAAACATTTTCTAAATCCTTACAGTTCCTGTTATGACATCACTTACTGTCAGAGCGGATCCTGCAGGTACGGTGGTGGAGGGGTGATGATGTGGGCTTTTCTCTCTGTCAGTGAGGGAACCGTGAACTCTTCTGTTTACCAACGTTTTCTGGAGTAAACTGAGAGTCTTTGGGTCCGAACAGAGTTTCAGGCTCTGGGGTCCAGTAATGGCTGCCGTAGACAAACATTGAGTTAAACCAGTTATTTTCCTATGTTCTCATATTAAAAATATCCTTGTAGGTTTAATATTGCAGCCTCTGTAGAAGACTAAAGGAAACTATTTCCTCTTTCTGGCTTAAACATTTCCTCTGCTCTGATTCTGGACATTCCTGGCAGTCATGTGGGAATTTTCATCAGCGATCCTGGAAGCAGTTTTCATGCAAATGGGTCGACGGTGCGGCGGTGCGTGAGTCAGGAGCGTTGGGTTGGGTTTGCACATTCCAACAATAATCATCAGAAAACTTTTCCTCTTAAAAAGCTGCAGCAGACGTTCACCGTCTGACTGGGTCAGGACCTGCAGGGACGGACGGATAAAAACACGGATGATGTTTTACTGGAACCATGAAGGTGAAACTCAGGGTGTTAAAATATAAACAAACCACAGAAAACCTCTTTATCAAAGTAGAAAATATGACATAGAACATCCTGGACCCACATCTTTTTTCCTGTTATCAGTGTTGATATTTCGGCAACTAATACTGTATATATAGGTAGTATCTGTGTTTTATTTTGAATAAAACTCTTTGTTTAATTAGTTTATATGATATTACATATTACAAATAAAGGAATTAATTAGTCTGTGATAGTTCTTTGCATTTGTGATCAGTTGCTGTAGTTAATTTCTTTTTATTACGGCGCCTTTAAAACAACCAGAGCTGAACGTTTTGAATCAGGACAGGAAATGTGGCAGAAAGGAGGGAGGCTAGCTTTTGAACTTTCTCTATATGTTATATTTTATCTATTTATTTTCTGCCAGCAGAGAATTGGAACGGCTGCAGGAATGAAAAGTTAAATGCTGATCTAAATGAACTTTTAATGTTTTTAGCAACGTCAGGAATAAATGCTTTGATTTTCACAGAATCAAACATCATATCATTTTCACATTTTGATGCAAATCCAGCTGAAAGCTTCCAGAGACGGTTCCTTTTGTTTTCTATCATAGCCAGAACTTTTAGGTCTACCTGTATATCAGGTAAAAGTCCCTCTACTCTCTTCCTCAGAGGACCCTGCTGACCTCATTTCTTGCGGGTACAAGGTAAGAATATGATTTATCATCATTTTGTAACCATAATGAGATGTTGAACATTTTTAAATAAGTGATTAGCCGCGATTTGATCTGACTTTGGATCAGATAAACAACCAGTGGCGGTGCTACACCAAATTTAGCAGGGGGGTCAGGGTGGGGCCTGACACAGAACAAAATGTCAGGAAATAAGCTGAACAGGTCAATATTTCATCCGTCCGTCTTCTCCCGCTTATCCGGGGTCGGGTCGCGGGGGTAGCAGCTTCAGTAGGGAGGTCTAGACGTCCCTCTCCCCGGCCACTTGGGCCAGCTCCTCAGGAGGAATCCCAAGGCGTTCCCAGCAGAGAGACATAGTCCCTCCAGCGTGTCCTGGGTCTTCCCCTGGGCCTCCTCCCGGTGGGACGTGCCCGGAACACCTCACCAGGGAGGCGTCCAGGAGGCATCCTGACCAGATGCCCGAGCCACCTCAACTGGCTCCTCTCGACGTGGAGGAGCAGCGGCTCTACTCTGAGTCCTCCCCGGATGACTGAGCTCCTCACCCTATCTCTAAGGGAGAGCCCAGACACACTACGGAGAAAACTCATTTCAGCCGCTTGTATCCGGGATCTCGTTCTTTCGGTCACGACCCAAAGCTCGTGACCATAGATGAGGGTAGGAACGTAGATCGACCGGTAAATCGAGAGCTTCGCCTTTTAGCTCAGCTCTCTCTTCACCACAACGGATCGGTACAGGCTCTTGGGACGTGGAATGTCACCAATATTTCATCGTTTAGTGTATTTAGTGAGCCAAAGAGCCGATTGTGGCTCTGGAAGTGCAGGTCAGACCCTGATCTTATCTCAATATGGCTGGAGCCAAAGGTGAAATAGCAAAACTGTAAAGTAATAATGATTGGTCAAAGTGACCAATCAGTTACGGTATCTTTGTTAGCATATATCATCGTAAGAAATTTATTTAATATCGTGTCTTTGGGACAGGGGCCAGGACCAGTTCTATAGGGGCATTGGCCCCTGTTGGCCCCCATCTAGAGCCGCCCCTGTAAACAACCCACCAAAAAATATTAATCTATAATCATCAACGATGCTGGGCTCAGGAGGGTGGGGGTGGGGGGGCATAAGAGGGGCATAGCTGTCTTCAGGAGGGTCTTAAGACCCCCTCCCGCTGCCGGAGCTTAATGAACCTCATATGGGACCCAGAAATCAGAGTCTCTGCAGGTTTTTACAGCTTTCTGCATTTTTCTATGGGGATCTTAACTTTACAAATGAGGCGGGTCACAGAAGTAGTCAGGAAAATTACTGGAGGAGCTGAAGTCGCAGCGTGACAGATTTCTGCCGTGTGATTAAACTCTTTGGCTTCTCCTTCTGCTCCTCCTGCCACGTTTTCCACCACGTTCCCCCTCAGGGAGCCTTCGCTCGCATATCTCCGGCTACGTTTACTTTTCATTATGCGGTCGGTTTGGCATCATGGCGGCCTGACGGATGAGATCCAGAGGAGTCAGCGATGAGAGCAGAACCTCCATAAATAATCTCCAGCTAATCTCTTTGTGTCTCTTGTTGTGTTGAGGCGTAAACCTCCTGCGGGGTTAAATCAGCCGTGTGGCTCCATGCAGCTCAGGTTACCTCCGATCTGTCTGACACGGTGCAGACGTCCCTCTGTCTGCAGAAACTACAGAAGCCTCGCGGGCCCAAAACGCTCGGCCCAGACGAAACACCTGACATGTTAAATCAGATAAATAAGAAATATAAATCACTAGATGGAGACTTTCATTCCAAATCCAAACGATTACTTTTCTGTCTTCCCTCTTTTTTCCCTGTTACTTTTAAAGAAGTTCCAACAAACTCTGGGATCATTTCCAGATCCTGCAGGTTATTTTTGTAGAAAATAGGATGTAATTTCCAGAACTGCAAAGGTGATCTTTGCAGGATGCTGGGGTTAAGGGTTGAAACGCTCAGTGAACGATGAGTCCCGCCTGATGGCGTCAAATCCGCCAAAGCTACGTCCCAGAATGTAATTAGAGGACTTACAGGTTCCTGAAGGGGTTTGGGGTTTTTCTAGTCACTTTTTGAACTCTTATAGGGAACTTTCCTGAATTTACAGGTTACTTTACTTACATTTACAGATTATATTTGTGAATCTGCGATGGTACTTTTCAGTTATTATCCTGGACAGTACGGGTCACTTACCGTAGCACGCACAGAGGTGACCTGCTGGTACTTTCCAAAACTTTTAGGTTACTATGAAATTAAATTAAAGGTTACTTTTCCTAAACTTGTTTCTAATAACTTTCCTGCAGCTGCAGATTATGTTCCTACAACACAGAGCCTACTGCTGGTTACTTTCCAGAACCTCCAGGATACTTTGTGATACTTACATTTTATTTTTCTAAAACTTGGAGAGTACGCACCCGACACACATCAGAATAATCTCCAGTTGAGTTACCTTTCTTGAACATTTGCAACCATTTATTTTTAAATTATACAGGTTATTTACATAAAATCCTGAGATTTAATGAATTAATTATTTATTTCAGACAATGAAATTAACACATACAAACATTATGATTATGTCTGAAAGGGTATGAGGAAGTGATGCTTTAATTTAATTTAATCAAAGTCTTTCTCCTCCCTATAGTCCTGAACACCAACAGCCTTTACTTGTGAATCCATACGACTGAAAGTCCGTTAAGTAAACAAATAAATCAAAATATTGTTCATTATAAGCATAAATACACACTTTATGCCCGTCGCTCACACTGCCGCAATAATTTTAAAAGTATCCACCCATGTGCAACAGCTAAAAGCTCCCTTTGTGAAACTGAAAGTTAGACTGTATAAAATATTTCTGCCATTTTGCATCGTGCAGAATTTTAAATTAGTTTGTAGCAGCTGAATGAAATGAATTCATTTCCAGTAAGTTTTGTGTAACTGTCACGTAACAAAGACACAAAGTAAAGCTGACAAATGACAACTTGTGCACCGTTGTTCTTGCGTCGGATGCAGGAGGTATTTTCATCCATCATTGTCTTCCTCCCAGGACTCTAAATAAAGGCTGTGCAAACAAACCCGGCTGCATAGTTCTGCAGTCATTCAGGCGAGTCTCTGCTGTCACCTGTCAGCCTCCAGTGAGATCACTGGGACTGTCAGCGCTGTGATTTATGTCTTTTCAGGGCTGTGCAGCAAATGTGGCGTGCTGCATTCAAAGCCTGAACACACAGGCAGCGTCTCTGTATGCGTGTTCTCCACATGCACCCCGGGGTGGGGGGGGGGTGGGGGTGGGGTGGGGGGGTCGTCTCGCTTCGCTCACAGCTCATTACAAACTCCATGACATGTTTACAGAGGTTCATGTTCACTTTGCTTCATTCTCCCAGGTTCTTGTTTGCAGCACAGAAACCTTCACATGATGCGTTCAGGGCACATTCAGCTGCTGGGAATTTACACTGCAAAAACGGATCTAAAAACAAGTAAAATGTTCTTAAAGTTAGTCTATTTGTCCTCAATTTGAGCCAGTAAATAAGACTATTTGCCAATGGAATGAGTATTTTTACCCCTAAAATAAGATAATAAGACATCCTGCACTTGAAATAAGATGATGGAGGGGAATTGTTCATATTTTAAGTGGAAAAATCTCATTCCATTGGCAAATAGTCTTATTTACCTGCTCAAATCAAGGACAAATACACTCATTTCAAGAAAATGTTACTTATTTTTAGTTCTGCTTTTGCAGTGTACTGCTTCCCCTCAAACTTCATTTTCTGCCTAGTTGGTGTTTTATGTTTCACTTTTTTATGTTTCACTACAGCACTTAGAGGTTTGATATCAAATGTAAAATGCATCACAAATAAAATGTATTATTCTTATTGTCATTATTTTAAAGCTGCATGTAATAAGCAGGAGGTCATTCGTAGAGCAGGATAAGGTCAGATATTATTCAAAGAAACTTTTCTTGAGTCCAATATTTACCTCAATACCACAGCTGGAATAATAATTCTCATAACCTGTATTATTTTTTGACAATAAACTACTTGATTGTCCTGAAGTAATAACTGTGTTTAACTGGATGATTTTATGTAAAAATGATCCAGATTTAAACGATAAAGCAAAACCTTTGGCTCCAGAGGGTTCAGTTTCAGTCATAAAATGAGAACGAATGAATCAAACTGATGGATAAATTAGCCTGAGCTGTGAGGAAGCCAGAGAAGTTTCACTTTGAATGAATAAAATGCAGAAATGAGAGGAAACTTGATCGCTGCAGAAGTTCTCTGCCATGAAATTGTTCTGGTTCCACTTCATGATTAATGGACAGGGCTGTTTGTGCTTGGGTTCTGGTCGGGTTGGCACCGGCCCTGCAGCGGTCGGGCCTCTGAGCTCCAGCGCCGGCCCGGTTTGACAGAACCAGCAGCGATGAGACGGAGCTGCAGGCTTAATCTGCTCTGCCTCTTCTGGTTGTTTTCTGCACGTTTGAACACCGACTCCCCAGGGAGCAGCGATGCCGTCAGCGTGTCTCTGCCGTCTAAGTGCTGCCTTTAGTTATGAGGCGTTCAACCGCAGCTTCGATTTCCTTCAATAGATGCGAAAGAAACCCAGTGGAGCCTTCAGAGGGAAGCTGGATTACATTACTGTTGATTTATTAGCATCCAGTCTCACGCTGCAGTCGTGTGGAAAAATAAATTAGACAACACAGTAGAACATTTGTTCCTTCATTAGTTGTAAAATGAGGTAAATGAAGATGCCTCAGATGAACACCAGGACATATTACTTTATTTTTAATCTAAGAAGAACGACGGAGAGGAATAAAAAGCTTCTTCATAGCTCCACCACAGCTTCATCTTCCTGTTGAGCCTCTTCTAGCGATTATAGCTCGTCATTAATCGTCCTGTTTGACCTCAGCAGCCTCTCACGCAGACGGGGAGGAGTTCTGCCTCTCAGCTGTGAACCTTCTGACGGAGGTCTGAGGTGGAGCTGTTGGCTTGTTGGTCGTTTCTGACCTTGGGCTGAATGTGAATCTGCTGGTTCCCTCCTGGAAGCGTTTTGCACTAATCCTTCTCTCTGCAGAGTGATGGACTTCAGACAGGCTGGACACGTCCTCATAAACCTTCATAGATTGATGGGCAGCAACTGTTGCCTCTCTGAGTTCATTGCTGGTGTCTGTCCAGCTTAGCAGGCCTCTCTCTGCCTGACTGAGACTAGAAGGTCTCGGGTTCGAGTCCTGGACCTTTCTGTGTGGAGTTTGCAGGTTTGCTGGTCGGGTCGGCCATTAGTGGCGGTGTGCTCAGTTTGTTTAATGACAAATAAAGCATCTTATCTCAATGAGATGCATTCTGGCAAAGCTGCATCTTTGATAAGAGGCGGCTGATGCTTCTGATCAGCAGCATTTAGCTATGAATTATTAAACTTTTGAACTTTTTGCAAGAATAAATCAGGCCAAATTTATTTGAAATGTAACTGTAAAACAAATAAGTTGACCAAAGCAACATGTGACGTGTTAGTCTGTGGCTCATTTTACTGAACAAATAAACTAAAATCAGGTTTGAATCCTTGTTCTATGCTCACCTGTCATTGCTGCAACTTTACATGTGAGGCTGATTTTCTTTAGTTTATTTCAGTTTTATAATTTAAACAATGGCTGCTTTGTGCCAAACTTTGATGCCCTCCCAGGTTTTTCACATTTCATGATTATCTGAAGGTCGATATAAAGGAGGAGGTCCACACCAGCATCACGGCTCAGCGGGCGCCGCTCCACGATGAGCTGGAAACCTTTCCTGCAGAAACGTTATAATCAGGATAACCTGGAACAGACGCTGGGAACCATCAGCTCTGAAAAACTCTGCATTGTTATGACTGAATGTCTGCAGCGGTCGGTTCAGTAACACCCTGAATGTGTTCCTGAATCGTTTCCAGATCTGAGGAACGGCTCAGCGCTCCACTGGAGAGGCGGGGTCAGCGGAGGCTACCAGGTCCTGCTGCTGGACGAGGACCGCGGCTGGCTGCTGGTCGGAGGGAAGGACCACGTCTACCTGCTGAGCCCCGACAACCTGGAGCGCCCCGCCCACAAGGTCAGAGGCTCAGACTCTCTGATTTATAACTTTTTCAGGGTTTCTAGGTCCTAAAAATCAACTCGATGCAGAAAAATAAAGAACTGAAGCTGCTTGAGATGGAATGCTGCAACACTGAGCCAACATCTTACTTCATTATTTCCTTTGGCACACAGGAACCAGCAAAACTTAAAGTCTAATTATCCTTTAAATTATTCCTTGCTTTTCCCTTAAATCATTTCCTAAGTATTCAAATCAGAATGTCTGGATTTAAACAACAGCTGGTTGCAGCGATTTAGTATTAGTCTGAAAGTTAGTCTGTTTTAAAATAGGAAACATTAAAAACATTTATTTCATCTATTTAGACTGCAAAATATATGATCAAACAGTAACTATTAGGTATCAGTTAATTAAAAGTAACCTAATAATTATGTATTTATATGACATTTACCAACATGTAATTAAAAGTTTGTCTTTATGTTTTAGCATCTGAAATTATTAGCTTTAAGTTCAGCAAAACATCACCTTAACAGAAACAAAATGTCTCAAGGAATGATTATAGTTTAAATATTTAAACAACAATTAAGTTTTTAATACATGCTGTTAGGTATATTTTACTAGATATAATCAGCATTAGCATTCATTTTTGTTATTTTAAACAGATGGGATAAGGAAATAATTATTAAGGAATGACTTTCAAAAAGTTTCTGTCTAATCAAATATTTCTTTTCTGTCTTTTAAACAAAATTAATCAGAAGCTCATCATTATCAGCGATTAATATTATTACCAGCCGGCACTACTAGACATTAATCTGCATTTTACTGATTTGAAATCGATCATAATGTAACAAATGTGAGCAAAGAGTCTTTTTAAAAAACAATTATCAGATGCTTAATAACAAAACACAGTTTTTATTAACATGAACAGTTCTTTTTCTAAAAATAAATATCTCTTTAGCTGATGTGTTAAAACCGTCCCCAGGAAGTCTTTTTTAAAGTTAATCATTAGAAAGCGATTAGCAGATATATTTCCTTCAGTGTTTGGTTCCTTGTTTGCTTCTTATTATTTATTAACAACCCTTTTTGCTGATGGGATGTTTAGAACTGATGCTGTTTGTGTATTTTCTTTATGTTCTCCATCAGGTCCACTGGCCTGCTGCTCGAGAACATGTGGAGCTCTGCAGGCTGGCAGGAAAAAGTCTGGAGGTAAGAGAAAACTTTATTTCTCATCTCACACACTGTTCACCCTTTATCAGGATGGAAGAACAGGAAATCTGCTTTAACTTATATTGTGTACCTTTTGTCATGTTTGTTTTATTTCACACACAGGGAACGGTCACTCTTGATGTTCACAGATATTCTCTCCGTTTGATTTTTAGAGAGATTGTGCCAACTTTGTTCGCGTGCTGCAGCCTTTCAATAAGACTCACGTTTACGCCTGCGGCACCGGTGCTTTCCATCCACAGTGTACGTACCTGCAGCTCGGCCACAACCCAGAGGTGAGAAACTTAGTCAATTAAGCAATTATCTCCCTCCTTTACTCATAGACCTTTAAACTGCAGATAGTTTAACTGAAATGTGCACATGTGCTGTGACCTCAGAGATATTTGTTACTTGTTTAGTAAATACCACTTCCATACTGTTGGAAATAATACATTTATTAAATATTATTGATATACTGTCATATTCTATGCACTGACAAAGCAAGAAGAACCAGGTTAATGTATGCTCTTTCTTTTTACTTTTACAGTCTTGTGTTTCAGTAAAAGTCAAATGTTTGTTTTTTGTTATATTTTCTGCGTCAGAAAGTCTGTCTATTGTTTTAAGAGCTGTGGAAAAAATTCAAATCTGGACCAGAACAGAGTAAACCAGGCGTCCTTATCATTTACAATCCAAATAACCAGTTTTAACCTTGATTTATATCTAAACAGGCTGCTAAAACTTCATGACCCATCAAAATTAATAAAATACAATTTGGAATTCCTTACAGTAGGAAATTACATTTTATTTTACAATTTTAGAAGTGCATTCTTTGTGAAAGAGAACCTTTAAAAAAGGAAAATAAACACATTTTTCATATGGGATGTTCTTTATCTGAGGAAAATGACAGGAAGTAAACAGCATGTGGTTGAAAAAATAAATAAAAACAATATTAGGGCTGATGTTACCTGATGATTACGTTTGTGGTAAGAGATCCGTCCTGGCAGTCTTCTGCAAAATATTAAAGCAGATGTCATATTTCTGGCACATACTATTGATTTCGAGTCGAAACAAATAATAAAAAAAGGAAAATATCCTAGAATGGAGCCTTGTGGTACTCCTAAAGAGATCACCAGAGGTAGAGATAAAATCACTGAGGTGCACAAAGAAGCTTTTCTCTGAATAGTGGGACCTGTTTAACCTTTGATGGCCAACTGTTCTGTTCAGCTGTAAGCTCAGCGGTGCAGAATAACCAGGGTGAGTAAACTAAAGGACAAAAGCAATAAGATGTGAGATGATTTTATCAGTTGAGATCCTTTGCTGGTTATTAAGTTGCACCCAGAAGTTCTTCTGTCTTGTTAACGTCTGAAAACATCTCAGTTTGTCTCTGCAGAGCCGCTGTTTTACTCTGATATGCAACAAACTGGGATCAGAGTCATCTTTGCACTTCTTCACTCTGTGTGTGGTCCATACCCCCCCCCCCCCCCATGTCTCCGTCCTGCAGGAGCCGCTGTTGAAGTTGTCCCACACGGTGGAGTCAGGACGAGGGAAATGTCCCTTCAGTCCCAGGGAGCCCTTCGCTGTGCGGCTGACCGGTGGGTGACATCCACAACACGCTGCAGGCTCACAGCCAGGGAATGTTAAATGATTTTATGTCCTTCTCTTCATATTCTGGTGACACTAATGTGGAGCGGCATACAGTCCCTCCACTGTCCGCCGGCCGGCTGCAGAGCGTGAGCCGTGTGTGGTCCCAGTGAGTTATTTCACATGCTGACGTCAGCCGCTGCCCCACGCGACACTGCGCACATTAAACACAGCAACTCCATTTAGCTGATGCTCACAGAGACAGAGACCCTGAGGATCCGCTGCAGCGCTGAGTTTAATGTCGTCTGATGGATGTTCCACAGCTGGAGAGCAGAGCAGGAAGCGTTCCTCTGGAGAACTTTTTAATAAAAGTCATAAACATCCAGCTGGAAGTCCAGCAGAAAATCTTTATTTAACAAACAAAAAAACTTTGAGGGAAACAACAAACTGTTGAAACTGAGCTATCTATCTATCTATCTATCTATCTATCTATCTATCTATCTATCTATCTATCTATCTATCTATCTATCTATCTATCTATCTATCTATCTATCTATCTATCTATCTATCTATCTATCTATCTATCTATCTATCTATCTATTTTTTTCACTTTAACCAGCTGATTTTCCATAAATTCTGAATCAACTTTAAATAACGTTTGTAACAAAAACAAGAAAGTTAACTTTAGTTCCACTTTGTTGTCAGTGTTCTTACTTTCAGAAATAACATATAATGAAGGTAAATAGAAATATAAAATGTTTTTACAAAACAGGAAGACTTTGTTGGACTGGTGGAGATAATCGTGACATTGATCAGGTTCTCTGGGGACTCTGTGTTCTGGTTTTAGTAAACAGCGCTCTGTAGCGCCGCCCTGGAGGTAAAGGTCCGTATAGTTTTTGTCCAGGATAGGTGTGGTCTGCAGAGATGTTGGCTGACCTTTTCCTGTTCTTATCAAAACATTTTCAGTAAATTTCTCCAAACATGGTTTAATATGATGTTCCCTCCTCCAAACCTCCCTGAGGCGTTTATGGGACGAGGTGCAGCACCATCATCTCTCTAAACATTTTGTCTTTAATGACATCCAGATAGTTCAGTTCTGGCTGCATCAGACCAGACTTTGTTCTCACATCAGTTCACTGGCTTGTGCTGATGTTCTGCAGCAAATCTAACAGAAGCTTCAACCTGCTTTGTTCAGCAGTCTTACGCAATAATAATAATCTTGCACAGAAACCATTGTGGCTAAGTTTATAACTTCTTGTTTTCATAGTTTCTGCTGATTCCAGGTGCTTCTGAAGCTCTCTGTGAGCGCTCCTTGGCTCATAGATATTAGATGCTCCTAGTCACAGCTGGTTAATGGCAGGAAAACGGTTTTTTTTCCCACTTTCAGATCAAGATCCCAGATGCGCTCAATGGAAAATTCAGAAATATTTCTATTTAACCAATCAGTATGCTCTGCAAATATTATGGGAGCTCTTTGCTCAGACCCATCAGGGCATGAGGAGTCAGTTTAAAGGCCATCAGTCAGGAGTGAAGCAGCTGACGTTATTTCTAACTGACCGGGTCAGGAATGGTTTCTAAATGCTGACAGATTTCTGGTGTTTTATTCACTTTCTGGTTTTCTGCAGCATCACGACCTGATCCTCGTTTTTTGGCTCCACCCCAGTTCACATAAAACAAATCTTTGTGGATCAGCTGATGTGCTAAAACATCTTTTCTGAATTTTATCCCCTTTATAAGTATACAAGCACAGGAGCAGATTTCCAGGATGCTTACCGTCTGTTTAGGGAATCGTGCAGCTTTGATACAGGATCGTTCTTTTTGTTTTAAAGCTGCTGGTGAGGCTGGGTAGGGCGCTTATTTACATATTTACCAGGCAGAGTAATCAGCTTTTGGCTAAATAAACATTAAAACCATGAAAGTTTTACCCAGGCCACTTCAACACGTCTCATTTTCCTCCATTAAATGGAGATCTGAGGAGAAACGTCCCACAAAGAAACCCACAGCAGAGTGACGCTGCCTTGCTCCTTGGTTTTACGTCTCTGATGCTGTAACCCTGTCGTTGCCCCCCCCCCCCCCCCCCCCCCCCCCCCCCCACAGATGGTGAACTGTATGCTGGGACTTCAGTCGACTTCATGGGAGCCAACGCAGCGATATTCCGCACGTCTGTTCAGGGCAGCAGTCAGCATTACATCCGTACCGAGGCGTACGATCACAACTGGCTCAACGGTGAGGCTGGAGTCTAACCCTAACCCACGTGATGCACATCTGTTAAAATCCCCTTTTCCTTTCATCCATTGACGATTAAAGACCTTCTGTGTCCTCCTCAGAGCCGGACTTCGTGGGCTCCTTCTCCATCCCTGACACCCACAGTCCAGACGATGATAAAGTTTACTTCTTCTTCAAGGAGAAGGCGGTGGAGGCCGGCCAGTGGGACAAGACGGTCTACAGCCGCGTGGCTCGAGTCTGCAAGGTAAGCAGGCATCTGCTGATGTTAAAGACCTGCTGCGGTCACACCAGGCTGTTTCTATTGGAGACTTCTGTGGTAATAAAAAGACTCCTGAAACCAAAACTCTATTTTACCATATTTAATCTAAAAGGCAGAGGGATGTTTACAGCTTCAGTACTGGACTCTCACACAACAACACAACAGATGCCAGAGAGCCTCGTTCATTCCTCACACAGACATTAAGTTTTTGTGTCCACCCATTCAGGGGTGTGTAACAGTTTGATATCAGTGCTCTGTTCATCACATTGGTGGAGATCATGCTGTGATGCAGACGTCTCTTTGCTGACACATTTTCCCCTAATCAGCCATTCTGTCCAACCCAAATATGTTAGACTCTGTACCTCCAGAGTCTGTTTTCCGTCTGTAATTTCCATGGTAACCGATTTTTTAGTCCAGTCTCTGTGATCTCATGATCTCTAACACGGAGAAACCCGACGGTTAGATTCCCTGACAGCGTCTTCATGCTGCCTGGCTCTTTTTGGAGGTCTAGAGACAAACTGAGCCAAACAAGAAAATTATTTAGCATTTATTTTGATAAAAAAAAATGTAAATATATTTTCCATCCAAGCACCCAGACTTCTTTGTTTAGGGTGACCCGGATCAACAGTTCCTAAGACCATGGTTGCTTTTTCAGTCATTTTCAGTCCAGTTCCTGAACGTGTCAGACTGTTTTCATAAAAATCATAAAAAAGCTCCTAAACTCCAGGAATGAGTCCAGTTGTTGGATCGGTTTCTAGGCCTGACCCAGCTTCCAGTTTCTGAATGTGTTGCTGCTCACCATGCCGTGTTGGACGGGTCGGTTCTGAACTGAAGCTGAAGTGAAGGAACCACCGGATCAGGTTTATGCTGAATCTCTGTTTCTGCCTCCCTCCAGAATGACGTCGGTGGGAAGAGGAGTCTGATCAACCGCTGGACCACCTTCCTCAAAGCCCGACTGGTCTGTTCTGTTCCCGGTCCGTCTGGAGTCGATACTCACTTTGATGAGCTGGGTAACCCATCTGTCCCTTCCTCTCCAGCTTCTTCACTTTTTACACAATTATTTGACCATCAAGTTCCCAACTTGTTTTTGTTTTAGAGGACATTTTTGTTCTGGAAACCAAGGATCCTCAGAACCCGACCATCTACGGCGTCTTCAGGACCTCCAGGTGAGGAGATATTTATTTTCCCACAGTTTTTACAGAACATTTTAAAAATAAAAAAACGCCCAGCGAGCGAATCGTCTGCTGAAGGAAACATCTGCAGACGTTCAGGGAGGATCTGACCTTCCACTCGCTGCCCGGCCGCCTCGTTTACACCCATCCACACTCGGGCCCAGAGGTCAGATGTGGGTGGGTGCCTGGGGTCAAAGGTCAAGTTGTGTTTTTCTAACCCTGATGTAGAAACTCAGACCCACCTGTCCTTCCTCCCTCCCTTCTATCGTCCAGTCTTTGTCTCTCTTTCCTCCATCCCCCCTTTAGTTGTAGCCTTTCTCTTTTACTTGTAACCAGTGGCTGACTGGATCCTGGAAGAGAAATCTTTGTTTCCTACCTTTGATAGGAAAATATTAAGTTTATTATAAAAGGCACAATATGAATTATCAGATTCACATCCAGGCAATAAAAACACTAGAAATTATCATTATTATATCCATGTTGGTCTCATTTGTGAATAAGGAAGAGTTTAATCAAGCCTATACGGTCCAACATTTTTCCCTCCGCTGCAACACTTAAAGCACGCAGGGGTTCACGCTGCGTCTTTACACTGATCCTTTTAAGTTCCTTAAAATGACCCTTAAAAGTGCGCACCTAAATTATATGTAACGTAATTTTGCGCACCTGAATTCAAGCGCAAGGAACCACGCCCACCGAAGCACCGCTGGTTCTGTGTCGTTAAAAACAAAAGAGCATGAAATACAGCTACTGACTCTCCTATTGACTTTAATTGGGACATTTTGGTACGAGTGGAAGGACATTAAACGTAGTGATTCATGTTTTGAAGGCTGAACGCTGATAAAAGCACCTGGCTCCGAGAGGGCGGGGGGCAGTAAGAGCGATGAAGCACAGAGACACAGCGCACGTAGTTAAATCAATGCAGAATAAATAAGAACGAAACTTATAAACAGACCAATTGGCGTTTTAGACTGTATCTGGTGAGCAGATCTGTTTTCTGATCCAGCATGCAGCCATGACTGGTTCTGAATGAAGGATTTATCTGGGAGCCGCTCTCCCCCCATGCCTCCTGCTCCACAGAAGGAGGAGTTTAGACTGAGTTCTGGATGGACAGAGCTGTGAACATCCGCAGCCCAGATGGGTTTTGTTATTTTTATGTTATTTTTAATTTATTTGGTACAAACATTTACTCGCCATGTGGCAGCTAGCCCTCTGAAATTCACTCGCCAAACGGGAAATTTACTCGCATTTGGCAACTGGCGAGTGTTAATTTCGGACCCTGGTTGTAACTAACTTACTGAATTTTATAATTTAATGTTTCTAACCCTGATTTATTTTTCCCATCCTTTAAATGTCTGAGAACGGCCAGTCCTCCACCCCAGGTAATCCACCGTCTCCTTCCTCCACAGCTCCATCTTCCAGGGCTCGGCGGTGTGCGTCTACTCCATGGCCTCCATCCGTGCCGCCTTCAATGGACCGTTTGCCCACAAAGAAGGTCCTGACTACCGCTGGGTGGAGTACAAGGGCCGCGTCCCTTACCCCAGACCTGGAACGGTGAGTTCAGACACACGATGAGCTTTTGTTTTTCACAGTCCTCACCAGGCAGGAGTTACTGAGGGCTTTTCTGCAGGTCGGTGAAAATCACTGATTGTTATGCGGAAGCAAAGACATCCCAGTGTAGGTTATTTCCATTACTCAGTCTCCTAAATGAGACAATTATCCTCAGTTATTCCTGCAGCAGCAGAGATGTGGACACATCAAAAACAAGGAACCCTGCAGCAGATGGTCCAGCTCCTCTGGAGACCTCGATCCATAATGGAGATATTTTAGGGTTACAAGAAGCGTCCCGAATCCAGACAATCCACAACAGAACGTTGAGGCCTTGTCAGCAGCAATCCAGATATTTTTCTTTTTGGTGGGTTAAAAATTACATCCATCCTTGTCCAGATAATTACAGGAATTCCTGAAAAGACAGGAATATCTTTACTGGAGGTCATAATGGGCAAGTTGAAGAAACAGATCAACAAAGCGCTGACATCATTGGCTCATTATTTCCACATGAATGCCCCGAAACAAAATACAAAAAAAATACAGTTTTACTGCAAACATTATGTTTGGTTGAATTTAAATGAAGTTGTTCCCAAACTGTGAACACCATGAAGTTTTTTTTCTGCTACTGCCGCTAAGACTCGGTTTAGATTTTAAAAAAATTTGTTCTGTAGAGAACAGCAGATCAGAGAACCCGATATTCAAGGCAGACAGGGATTTGTGCTTTAAAGTTTTTATATAAAATAAAAAATAAAACAATTCAAAGGAAAATGTCCAAAGTGGAGAAGGCTGCTCACACCAGGAGAAGGCAGGCCGAACCACGGGCACGGCTAGAATCGTGATCAGAGCAGCCTGAGGTCATGTCCAGAAATAGAGAGCTGATGAGGTGTCCAACAAGGGCAAGGTAACAAGGAAAATCCAAAAACAGGTGATGAAAACACTAAATGCTGGATGACTACTCTCGCAAGGCTTTCTGACCAACAGGCAGAGAGCAACTGTGGAAGGCAGGTGTAAATAGGCAGAGCTTCAGGTGACACAAAGGCAAGACCTATGGAACATAAATGACAAGAAAAACATGAATCTAAATAAAAACCATAACCAGTCACCTCCAATCAGGACAGGTTCTTCATAAACACGAAGTACATAAAAAGCAGCTTTAGCTAAATTTTAATGCTGTTTTTGTAACACTACCGCTACAACAGAAAAATAAAATAATGATTCTTGGCCAACTTCTCTCACTTCACCCACATTGCTTCAGTTCCTGAATCATTTAATAACTTCTCGGAGCTTCCCGCTCTGACTCCTGGGAAGGTCGGCAGCTCAGATCTTCTCCTCTCGGGAATAATCTTCCTCTCTGCATAATGATGGACTTAAGGTGGTTTGGAAATGACCTTTAACCCTTCTCAGGTTGATGGGGAGCAACAGTCGCTGCTCCTTTAAAGTCTTTCTATCCTGGCATTGTGTTAACACCAAATCAACCCCAGATTGGATAAATTACTCCTGCTCTCCTGCTTTTATAGAGCAGCTCACAATGATAATGATAATTTCATCAGTGCCTTTGATCAGCTGCACTTGGCTGCTGCTTCCCTTGTTAATATGAAGGAAAAAAGGAAGTATTAGTGTTGCTGCATTTTGGTCTAGTTTGGTGTTTTGTGCTGTTTATCTGCAGCTGAATTCACTTCCTTTGATAAACCTGATCACCTAATGTTTTTTGTAATATATCTTGATGTTAAAAATCCCTGGAATCAAGTAGGCTTTGCAGGAAAATCCATATAAGATTAATTAAATCTACTGCACCTTTAATTTTTACCCAGCTATGCTTAAATGTAGTTTCTGTGTCTGGAACTGCAGCCCAGCTCATTGAGGAGTCACGTTTTGTCTTTTATTTAGTTAAACTGTCACATTCAGCCTCACAGTCCATCATTTGTCCCACATATATTGGAAGCTGCGGGGAATTTGTGTTTTTGTGGAGAAATTAGGAATTTCCTGTGAGATCAGAGTCCAAACACGTGAGGAAGGTTCAGCCGCTGCAGGTCCAACGCCTCGGCTCCTCTGGGCCGTTTCTGCTGGTGGTGAGGTCAGAGGTCGGCGTGTCAGGTATTATTTCAGCTCTCTGTGGCGTGCCGTTCAATCACACGGTTGACTGCAGGAGAGGTGAGCCGTGTCAGCGATGAGAGCCTTAAATCAGGCAGAAGAATTATAAGCCAGATGACGCCGTCGCTGAGACTCTGTGGTGCCGACCTCCTGACCAGCGGCTCACCGCAGAGACAATAAAGGCTTCCACGTTTCTCACTTTCCTCCTCGTTTGCTCAAAGTTTCTTTATCTGTTCAACAAATTAATCTTTCCTGCTCCTGATTTCTCATCTCTCCATCATCCTCATGTTTCCAGCTAAAGGAAAATGTGACTTTCTGCACAAATCAGAGTGAGGATTAACACAAGAAGTCACCTTTCCTTTGGTGCTAAAGAGACGTGTTTTCTACTGACTTGACTTAAAGTTTAAATTATAAGATAAGATAAAAGGGTTTGATTGTATATTTTCTTAGATTAAGCACTAACTTTACTTTAAAACTCAATCCACCAGTCACTAAATTTAAAATTCAGAGCCCTGAACCTCAGTGGAATTGTTCTCACCAGATAATATTAATTCAACCTTTTCTTTATTCTTAAACCGGGTATTTAGGTTTAACCAGTTTTTCTGCAGAGCGAATATGACTAGTAGCTGGTAGTTTTTACGATGTTTAGAAGAAGAAAGAAGGGAACACGAATCAGCAACATTACAACAATGTAAAGCACAAACACATGATAGCTGATTTTTTTTTGGAAGTGGAACCAAGTCCCAAGTTAAGTCTCAAGTCTTTATCGTCAAGTCCTGAGTCAGGTCTTAAGTCAAAACAGGTATTTCTCAAGTCTGACACTTTGATAATGTTGAAATAATGTAAATAATAATAAATAATGTAAAATAGTGTTCTTTTTAAATCAGTATTTGTCTCAAAACGTGATGAAACCAGTACACCTGACCTTACAAAACAATAAAATTAAACTTTGTTTCAAGAACAGTCCTCTTTTAAACTCTATTTTTCAAGAATATTCAGTGAAAAATGCCGCAGCAAAACTTCATATTCAGACCCAAATGAAATTACTCTTGGGAGCATTTTTGTCCTTAAATCTGGTTAATTTCATCAGCTGTGCTGCAGCTCACACACACATATGTTCAGAATGCTTTGGTAGATACTGAGTGAAATTAATTAATGGTGCACATTTTTTAAATTAAAGAAATCTTAAGTGTTAAAGTCCAAGTCACAAATCTCTGAACACTTTTTTAAGTCAAGTCTAAAGTCATAAAATCAATGACTCGAGTCCCCACCTCTGCTGCTTTGGTTTTAGCTGTAATAACGATAATATTCTGGAAATAAACTGTTTCTGTTTTAGTTTCTCCTTCATACTAGCAGGAAATGTTCTATTTTAAATCCATATCTTTATTGTGTTCAGTTTAATTTTTAACACATTATGTAGAAGCTGCTGAAATCTCACTTTCCAGGTTTTATTTTAAACTTTTACCAAATCTTGCCTCCTAACGGCCCTCCTGATGTTCTCCTCTCCACGTTCTCGTCTCTTCTCCTCTCAGTGTCCCAGCGAGACGTACGACGCTCTGCACAAGTCCACCAAGGACTTCCCAGACGAGGTGGTGAGCTTCATGCGGCAGCACCAGCTGATGTGGGAACCCGTCCTGCCTCTGGGCGGCCGACCCGTCCTGACCCGGGTCAACGGCCCGTCCCTGCTGAAGAAGGTTGTTGTGGACCGAGTGGAGGCTCAGGATGGGCCGTATGACGTCTTACACCTGGGAACAGGTGAGAGGGAGGATGAGGCGTATGGAGGTGATGTCTAGAAGGTTTTCTGCTGTAGACAGTATTTTATTAAAAAGATTAAAGGATCAGATTTAGTTTTATATTGTTGTCAGAGTTCAGTTAAGGTTTATTTTCTCATTTTAAGTGAAACTCAGATTTTAACGTTCTTCACTCTGTGCTCTGAAAATGTGGACTATTGTGTCTTTGAGCTTCTCCAGCAACATCAACCTGGTGTCAGTTTGTAAAAAAGTCCATTCTGTTGAAAGGATGATTGGACCGTGATAAATGAGAGGTAATTTAACGGGGCCAGAGCTGCTCTGAAGGCTCTATATATCTCCTCTAAGTGGATCTCTCTCTGGGGGTTTTTACCCCCGCCCCAAATTTATAGAGCAGAAGGAGAGATGCACATGACAAATAAGCTTCTAGGGTTTTAACCTGAACTTTCTGACGTGTTTTTCTGTTCTCTCTGTGGAAGAGATTGAATAAAATAAATCAATCCAATCCAGCGCTTTTCTGCTCCATTTATTAGAAGAGACAGGTTAATTTAAACCGGTGTGTCTATTTGACAGGTCAGAGCTTTTCACTGTGGGCTTTCTGAACCATCTCTGTTCTTTTTGATGTGACATTTTCCAGATGATGGGAAGGTGGTGAAGGCTGTGTCAGTCATCAGAGACAACTGGGAAACAGAGGAGGTTATTCTGGAGGAACTCACCGTCTTCCAGGTGAGATTATCCAGAATGGACAAAGAATGCAGAGAGTCCAAACGGCTGAATTTTAGGTATTTTCTGCAAACCACTGTAACTGAACAGGACTTTTAAAGTGGAAAGCTTTTTTTGGTATCTGCTTGTGCTCCTCTGCCAACTCTGCACCGTGTTGTCTCCCTCAAGGAGTCGTCTTCAAGCTCCTAATGGACACATTAGTCCAGGAAAACTGGTTTTATGTATGTGACTGTGGTTCCATGAGTTCTGCAGAACCACCAGAGGACGTGGTTAGGACCTGGATGGTATCTACATGTGAGCAGCACAGAAGTCAAGAATATATTGTAGCAAAGTCACCTGTAACCTGTGTGACATCAACGGTATGCTTTTATATCTGACGCGCCAAGCACTTGTTTCTTTTCAGAATGTACTCATGAGACTCTGAGTGACGAGCAACTCTGGCAGTCAACCAGAATTCATAGAACTTTAGTACCATACATAACTCCCAATCTTTTATTCCTTCTGACCGCATAACTGTGGACTTTTAAATTAAGAATTGTGGTTGTGCAAACATGTGGATAAATCCCACATCTGGGCTCAGATGTGCCACAAATTTTTGGTCCAGACAGTAAAAGTTAAATCATCTGCAAGACTGTTGGTTACATCAAAAACCTGATAGATTCAAGCATTTTAATTTATGCTTTTTGGAGTACAGTTGATTATCACTAGCGGAAAAAAAGCAACTTTTTTTTCAAAAGTCTAAAAATGTCACAGGTAATATTCTCATATGTGTGCAGGCTGGGTTTACGAATGCCCACCAAGGGACGCCAATTGTTGTGCTATTGTTACACACTGTATTAAGTTATTTAATGTTTAAAAGATAACCCTCGGTCCTGTGAATTTCAGCCTAAAAGGCTATATCAGCCTGTGCCTTTTAGGCTGATATTAGGACAATGATTGAAAGGAATGATTTGAGCACTGGTATTCTTTTATCAGCAAACTCTGTGCAAATATAGAACAGAGGAGTGACAACTTCTCTTCAAGTGCAAGAATTTATTAAAAGAGTTAAAACTTGAAAATCATCATAATGATTCAGTGAATCCTGGTGCACTGCAGATCTAAGTTGGAGAACCAAAGTTTATCTTACTTAATTCAATTCAGTTCAATTTTATTTATATAGCGCCAAATCATGAAACATGTCATCTCAAGGCACTTTACAAAATCAAGTTCAATCATATTATACAGATTGGGTCAGATTATACAGATTGATCAAAAATGTCCTATATAAGGAAACCAGTTGATTGCATCAAAGTCCCGACAAGCAGCATTCACTCCTGGGGAACCGTAGAGCCACAGGGAGAGTCGTCTGCATTGTACATGGCTTTGCTGCAATCCCTCATACTGAGCAAGCATGAAGCGACAGTGGGAAGAAAAACTCCCCATTAACGGGAAGGAAAACCTCCGGCAGAACCGGGCTCAGTATGAACGGTCATCTGCCTTGACCGACTGGGGTTACAGAAGACAGAGCAGAGACGCAACAAGAGAGACAAAAAAGCACAGAAGCACACATTGATCTAGTAATCTGTTCTACATTAGATGGTAGTAGCGGGTGAGCCGTCTTCTCTGGATGATGTCACAGTTAACAGAACGCCAGACCAGGTGTACCTACTATGAAGAAAAAGAGAGAAAGCAAAAAGTTAAAAGCTGAAATGACGACAGTCATTTCAATGTAATACAATGCAAAACTGGAGAACAGTAGACTGAAAAACAGTAGAAATCAGTAGAGTGAGAAAATTAGACCCTGATGTCCTCCAGCAGCCTAGGCCTATCACAGCACAACTATAGAGATAGCTCAGGGTATGAGCCACTCTAACTATAAGCTTTGTCAAAAAGGAAAGTTTTAACATTAGTCTTAAAAATAGATAGGGTGTCTGCCTCACGGACCAAAACTGGGAGTTGGTTCCACAGTTAATTTGGAATAAGATCAAATTAGCTTAACTAATTTAGAACAACATTTGATATGTATTTCAACCGATTCACAATGACAATTAAACTGTCAGGGTGTTATAAGAATTATTATTCTGAAGTCACTATGGCCTCACACATCTCGGACAGAGGAGGCCTGGAGACATGATGGCTGTGTATAAGTTCCACTGTTTACTGAGTGCAAGGCTGAATGCTGCGTAGAATGATTATTGTCTATGATAGACTGTCTTTGTTATGTCTCAAACCAAGGCCACGATGCAGTATTAGGGGAAGCCCGAAAAGCGAGGCAGGCAGAGACAGGGCAGACGCAGACTTCAGCGGGACCGTGGGGTGCGATTACTTTCCATCTATGTTATCTCTGCTCTGTTTCTCAATAAAAGTGCTGGAACTATATCACTCCACCGTCTCCTTCTTCAGTAACTCAGGGAAGTCAGTCATCTGTTCAGAACTCCCATAACACAGGGTTCAGTTTTTGGCCTGCCTGACCTTGGACAGTTTCTAGACCTATCCACCTCTCACCCAGCCCAGTTACCTCTAGTCTCCACTCCACGCCTGATCACTGCCACCTGCCGCCCCAATCAAGTCGGATTCAGTCCACGTGCCAATCATCCTGCATAAACCCTCCTCAGCCAGCTCTTCCCCGCCAGAACGTCTTCGTCTTCATTCGTCCTCCTGCCTGCCTTCATTACTGTTGTTTGCCTTGCCGTCTCCTTCGCCCTCACATCCGCCTGCCTTTGCTCCTTCACGTCCACTGGCTCCTGTCGTCACTCTCCACCAGCTCCAGTCCAGTGCAATCTCCGGTCTTCCCTCCGCAACTCACCATTTGTCAATAAACAGGGTTTATTAAATGTGGCTCTGTGTGTGGCTAAATTCGGGTTCAACAAATTCAGTTCCAAAACAATATTTGTCACAATGAGCGGACCACAAAACACAAATATTATATATATTATATTCTCTCTGGTTGTGGCGTCGGGTGTCCAGCTGCCAGTGAATTACTCCAAGGTAAAGCTGGTTATCTCAGCAGCGAGCAGGCAGCTAGCCCAAAACATGGCTGTGAGGAGGCGGCTCCAGGCAGGACACGTTCCCTTCACATATATATATTGCAACATCAATGCTTTCTGAGGCTCGAGGCCGAAGTCCCTTCAGGCATTTTACTCTCCATCACAGCAAATCTAGCAGACCTCTCTGCCAGGGGCATACAGACACAATTACGACAGGCATTGCCACGGAGGGCTTCCCTCAAATTTCCAACCCCAAAACAAGAGGGGCACAACATGACCATCTTCTGGGCTCAACGGAGCCAAGCAGCTATGGCAGCTGTGTCCCAATGGAGCTGACATCATGGTAGCCATACAATCACGGAGCTGCAATCACTCACAGCTGGATATAGTAACTCCAAACCGGATGGTTTGCGAGGCTGCAAGCGAGGACAGCAATCATAGACAAATGTGTATCCAAAATGAGAACTTCAGGTATAAAAGGGTACCGCTGACGTCACCCAGGTCATGTCCAATGGCGTGGCTTTGTTGGTATATATTCTCAACCTCTGTGCTGCACACATGTAGATCTCCAAATGCTAGGCACTGACCTCTGGTGGTCAGGAGGAATGAACATGGAAAATTACATTTTCTAAAATGTTCTGTGTAAAGAAACATCAGAGAATGAAGGACATTTCTAAAAGGATAACGCAACCGGAGGTGAAAGAAAATTAGAACGAGAGCCGGTGAATTTCCTGGGAGCAGCAGCAGGACGGCTGCTACTGGTTCCTCAGTTTTCTGTTGAGTGAGCTTTAAAAAGATGAGAGACCGTTCTGCAGCGACCGGGTCTCCCCGGTGTTGACAGGACGGAGAACAGCCAGATCCCCGTGAAAATACTTCCAGTGGCTCAAAGGTCAAGGTCACTGGCTCTTTTTGTTCAATGCTAATACAGGTCAGTGACCCAGAAAAAATTGAGCTGTGGGGAAAATGTATCCCTCTGAAAAAAAAGAAAGAGACCTATTTGATTTCTAATCTCAGTAGCTTCCCTGACCCTGCAGCCAGTCATAGTTTTTCATGTTGCGGCGAGGACTTCCCCGTCCACCACCTACCCAAAATACGATGGCTGTTAAAGACAAACTGAGCTGGGATCATGTCCCAGCTCAGTCAGGAGTTTTATCTTTTTCAGATTAAACTGAATCTTTAATTAGTTTTCAAAGATTATTTCCTGTTTCTTACTAAAACAAGAACTACAGGTTAGAGTAAAGAGAAAGTTTAAATACTTTGTTTTTATGAAACTTTGTTCATGTTGGAGCTCATGAACAATCACTGCGACATTAACTTTATTTCTTTAGGAGTAAATGGTATCTTTCTTTTTTCTTGCTCATTTGTTTATATAATGTATCAAAGGGGAAAAAACCCAGCAAAAAACAATTAATATAATGAATCTTTTAGATAACAGCCAAATAAATTGCATGATATTTTTACACAAACATGTATTTCTCAGTTTAACTTTCTTATTCTTATCAAATCAAAGTCGCTTTTATTTTCAATCACCTGTTTATGCTGGTTTACCTTTTTTATCCTCAGACTCCTACTCCCATCCTGAGCATGGAGCTGTCCACTAAGCGAGTAGGTTTCACTTTCTTATTGTCATTTCTTCTCAACACTGACCTGCTGCAAACTTTCTTTATTAAATCATCATCTCTTTTGATTTAAAAAGGAAAGAGGACATGTTTAATGAGTCTGATAAAATAAAACTAAGATCTGCTGTGTTGTGTCTCCTCCCCTCAGGAGCAGCTGTACGTCTGCAGTGAGCTTGGCCTGGTCCAGTTGGGGCTGCAGAGGTGTGAGTTCTACGGGTCGGACTGTGCTGCATGCTGCCTGGCCAGAGACCCGTACTGCTCCTGGGATGGACAGACCTGCTCCAGATACTTCCCCACCAGCAGGAGGTAGGAACGCTAAGTTAGGAGGACCTCCATCCTGTGACACCTGATCTGCTTTAGGAGTCACTTTATAGACAGAAACTGTGCAAAGTCCTGATTAGGCCCTGATTTCTTTATATTCCTTCAACACAATCATAATTTATTGTAATCTTTTAAAAATGGACTGAAAGACACGTCTGTAAAAATAGCTGAGTTTGAATCCTCAGCCACTCCTCTACATTATGGGGTTCCTCAGGGCTCAGTCCTTGCTCCCTTGTTTTTTTCTCTTTATTTGCTTCCTTTGGGTTCAATACTCAGAAAACATAGGATCTCTCTTCATTTTTATGCTGATGACAGTCATGCCCCTACTATTGTGTTTTGAAGACTTGAAAGATTGGATGGCATCAAACTTTTTAACTTTACCCATACCCTCCTGCTTGTTGCCTCAGGTTAGCCAATCAGCTGCTCCTGGAGGTCTAAACTTAAGCTCAGAGAAGACAGAGCTTTTAGTGTTTTTAAAACTTTTTAGTTTTAAGTTATGGAACGATTTCCTGTTTCATATCAGAAGTACCTCTTTATTGTCCAATTTTAAAACTCGCACATTTTTATTCCTTGGCTTTTAACACATATTAAGACATTTGCTCTTATTCCTTTTCAGGTTTCTATTGTAATCGTTTGTTTTTCCATTTAAAACTTTTAATGATTGTTGTCTGTACAGCACTTTGTCGCAGCTTCTGTTGTTTTAAAGTGCTTATAAATAAAGTAGTAGTAGTAGTAGTACATCTTGATCTCTTGATCAAGATGAGTTTGTAAATTACAGACCTATATCTTCTTCTTCATCAAGATGAGTTAGTAAATTACAGACCTATATCTAATCTTCTTTTCTTATCTAAAATTTTTGTGGAGGTTGTTGCTTATCAACTATGTGAACATTTACAAAGTAATGACCTACTTGAGAAGTTTCAGTCAGGCTTCAGGGCTTATCATAGCACTGAAACAGCTCTGGTGAAGGTCACTAATGATATTTTCATGGCCTCAGATAATGGACTTCTGTTTGTACTTGTCCTGTTAGATCTCAGTGCTGCATTTGATACAGTTGATCACAATATTCTCCTAGAAAGACTTGGTCATACTGTAGGGATTAAGGGGAAAGCATTAGGCTGATTTAAATCTTACCTGTTGGACAGATTTCAATTTGTTCATGTTAATAATACATCTTCCTCAAACTCTACGGTCACTTGTGGAGTACCACAGGGTTCAGTCCTTGGACCAATTCTCTTTACTATATATATGCTTCTGATTGGCAAAATTATCAGAGAGCATGGGATTCAATTCAATTCAATTCAATTTTATTTATATAGCGCCAAATCATGAAACATGTCATCTCAAGGCACTTTACAAAGTCAAGTTCAATCATATTATACAGATTGGGTCAGATTATACAGATTGGTCAAAAATGTCCTATATAAGGAAACCAGTTGATTGCATCAAAGTCCCGACAAGCAGCATTCACTCCTGGGGAACCATAGAGCCACAGGAAGAGTCATCTGCATTGTACATGGCTTTGCTGCAATCCCTCATACTGAGCAAGCATGTAGCGACAGTGGGAAGAAAAACCACCCATTAACGGGAAGGAAAAACCTCCGGCAGAACCGGGCTCAGTATGAACGGTCATCTGCCTCGACCGACTGGGGTTACAGAAGACAGAGCAGAGACACAACAAGAGAGACAAAAAAGCACAGAAGCACACATTGATCTAGTAATCTGTTCTACATTAGATGGTAGTAGCGGGTGAGCCGTCTTCTCTGGATGATGTCACAGTTAACAGAACGCCAGACCAGGTGTACCTACTATGAAGAGAAAAGAGAGAGAACAGAAAGTTAAAGCAGAAATGACAACACATAATGCATAATTGAAGAACAGTAGAACTCAATAGAGTGAGAAAATTAGATCCTGATATACTCCAGTAGCCTAAGCCTATAGCAGTAAAACTATAAAGGTAGCTGAGAGTAACATGAGCCACTAGTTATAATTTTTGTCAAAAAGAAAAGTTTTAAGCCTAGTCTTAAAAGTAGACAGGGTGTCTGCCTCACGGACCAAAACTGGGAGTTGGTTCCACAGGAGAGGAGCCTGATAGCTAAAGGATCTGCCTCCCATTCTACTTTTAGAGACTCTAGGAACCACCAGCAGACCTGCAGTCTGAGAGCGAAGTGCTCAGTTAGGAACATACGGGGTAATCAGAGCTCTGATATATGATGGAGTTTGATTATTAAGGGCTTTATACGTTAGAAGAAGAATTTTAAATTCTATTCTTGATTTAACAGGAAGCCAATGAAGGGAAGCTAAAATTGGAGAAATATGATCCCTCTTGTTGATTTTCATCAGAACTCTTGCTGCAGCATTTTGGATCAGCTGAAGGCTTCGAACTGCATTTTGTGGACTTCCTGATAGTAAAGAATTACAATAGTCCAGCCTTGAAGTAACAAATGCACGGACCAGTTTTTCAGCATCGCTCCTGGACAGAATGTTTCTAATTTTGGCGATATTCCGGAGGTGAAAAAAGGAAACTCTGGAAACCTGTTTAATATGGGATTTAAATGACATGTCTTGGTCAAAAATAACACCAAGATTTTTTACTTTATTACCAGGGGCCAAGTTAATGCCACCCAGATTAAGTGATTGGTTAAGAAGTTTATTTTTTGAGGACTCTGGCCCAAAGATTACAACTTCGGTCTTGTCAGAATTTAGATGCAGGAAATTTAAAGTCATCCAGCTTTTTATGTCATCAAGACATGACTGCAGTCGAAGTAATTGATTGGATTCATCAGGATTTATGGATAAATATAGCTGAGTATCATCAGCATAACAGTGGAAATTAATCCCATGCTGTCTGATAATTTTGCCTATCGGAAGCATATATATAGTAAAGAGAATTGGTCCAAGGACTGAACCCTGTGGTACTCCACAGGTGACCCTAGAGTTTGAGGAAGATTTATTATTAACATGAACAAATTGGAATCTGTCTGACAGATAAGATTTAAACCAGCCTAATGCTTTCCCCTTAATCCCTACAGTATGTTCAAGTCTTTGTAGGAGAATATTGTGATCAACTGTATCAAACGCAGCACTGAGATCTAACAGGACAAGTATAGACACAAGTCCATTATCTGAGGTCATGAGAATATCATTAGTGACCTTCACCAGAGCTGTTTCAGTGCTATGATGAGCTCTCAAGCCTGACTGAAACTCCTCAAGTAGGTCATTACTTTGTAAATGTTCACAAAGTTGATTAGCAACTACTTTCTCAAGAATTTTAGATAAAAAAAGAAGATTAGATGTAGGTCTGTAATTTAGTAACTCATCTTGATCAAGAGAAGGTTTCTTAAGTAAAGGTTTAATAACAGCTACTTTCAAAACCTGTGGTACATATCCATTTACTAAGGATAGATTAATCATGTCTACAATAGTGCCACTGATCAAAGGGAATATGTCCTTAAACAACTTGGTTGGGATTGGGTCTAACATACAGGTAGAGGGTTTAGATGAAGCTAAAATTTTAGATAGCTCAGAAAGCTCTACTGCTTCTAAACAGTTCAAACACTGCGCAGATTCTAAAGATTCCTCCAATGCTGCCTCACTTACTGAGGACGAGGTAATCATGTTTGGGAGGATGCCAATTATTTTATTTTTAATGGCATCAATTTTATTTATGAAGAATCCCATAAAATCATTACTACTAAGAGCTAAGGGAATGGATGGATCAACAGAGCTGTGGCTCTGGGTAAGTTTGGCAACTGTACTAAAGAGAAATCTAGGATTATTTTTATTCTCTTCAATTAATGATGAAAAATATGCTGCTCTAACTCTGCGAAGGGTCTTGTTATACAACAATAGTCTGTCCCTCCAGATTAAGTAGGATTCCTCTTGGTGTGTAGAGCGCCATTTTCTTTCCAATTTCCTAACATTGTGCTTCAAGGAACGCAGCTCTGAATTAAACCAAGGAGCCAGCTTCCTGTGAATAATCACCTTCTTTTTCAAGGGAGCTACATTGTCTAATGCAGAACGCAATGAGGAAGTCAGATTGTTAGCAAAGGTATCGATTTGTGAATGGGAAGAAACAGCAATGCTGCCATCTACAGGGCATTTCTGCAATACTGAGGATATTAAAAAGGGGACAGACTCTTTAAGTTTTGATACAGCATTATCCGATAAAAATCTACTATAATGGAACCCTCTTTTGGGGGTGGAGAACTCAGTTAGATTAAACTCAAATGTTATTAAAAAATGATCAGACAGGACAGGGTTGTGAGAGAATACTGTTAATTCTTCACAATCAATGCCATATGTCAGAACAAGGTCTAAAGTATGGAGCCGAGAGTGTGTCGGTTTATGCACATTTTGAGCAAAACCAATTGAATCTAGGATAGTTTTAAAGGCAACACTAAGGTTATCACATTCAGTGTCAACATGGATGTTAAAATCACCCACTATAATAACCTTATCAGTATTTAACACCAAATCAGATAAGAAATCTGACAACTCATCCAAAAACTGAGTGTAAGGGCCTGGTGGACGATACAAAACAACAAACAGAAGAGGTTTTATTGCTTTGCAGTTTGGATGAGGGAAACTGAGGGTTAAATGTTCAAAAGAACTGTAATTATTAGTTGGCCTGGTACTAATTAATAAATCAGACTGAAAGATGGTTGCCACTCCTCCTCCTCTTCCCACAGATCTGGGAATGTGGAAATTTGAACAACTGGAGGGGGTTGACTCATTTATACTAACGTAGTCCTCTTGTAGCCAGGTTTCTGTGAGACAAAACAAATCAATCTGATTATCAGAAATCAATTCATTAACTAACAAAGTCTTTGGAGGGAGAGACCTTATATTTAATTAATTAAATTAATTAATTTCCACTGTTATGCTGATGACACTAAGCTATATTTATCCATAAATCCTGATGAATCCAATCAGTTACTTCAACTGCAGTCATGTCTTGATGACATCAAAAGCTGGATGACTTTAAATTTTCTTCATCTAAATTCTGACAAGACAGAAGTTGTAATCTTTGGACCAGAGTCCTCAAAAAATAAACTTCTTAATCAATCACTTAATCTGGGTGGCATTAACTTGGCCTCTGGTAATAAAGTAAAAAATCTTGGTGTTATTTTTGACCAAGACATGTAATTTAAATCCCATATTAAACAGGTTTCCAGAGTTTCCTTTTTACTTCTCAGGAATATCTGCAAAATTAGAAACAGTCTGTCCAGGGGTGATGCTGAAAAACTAGTCCATGCATTTATTACTTCAAGGCTGGACTATTGTAATTCTTTACTATCAGGAAGTCCACAAAATGCAGTTCAAAGTCTTCAGCTGATCCAAAATGCTGCAGCAAGAGTTCTGATGAAAATCAACAAGAGGGATCATATTTCTCCTATTTTAGCTTCCCTTCATTGGCTTCCTGTTAAATCAAGAATAGAATTTAAAATTCTCCTTCTAACGTATAAAGCCCTTAATAATCAAGCTCCATCATATATCAGAGCTCTGATTACCCCGTATGTTCCTAACAGAGCACTTCGCTCTCAGACTGCAGATCTGCTGGTGGTTCCTAGAGTCTCTAAAAGTAGAATGGGAGGCAGATCCTTTAGCTATCAGGCTCCTCTCCTGTGGAACCAACTCCCAGTTTTGGTCCATGAGGCAGACACCCTATCTATTTTTAAGACTAATGTTAAAACTTTCCTTTTTGACAAAGCTTATAGTCAGAGTGGCTCATGTTACCCTGAGCTACCTCTATAGTTATGCTGCTATAGGCTTAGGCTGCTGGAGGACATCAGGGCCTATTTCTCTCACTCTACTGACTTCTACTGTTCTCCAGTCTAGTGTTATCAAGTGAGAATGCTATACAGCATTCTCACTTATTGTTTTCCTGTTTTTCTTTACTTTTTATTATTATTATTCCGTACGTTTTTCGACGCCTAACTCGTTCCGCATTTTTCAACCGATTTCAACCATTCTGGTATCAAAACGTTCAGCTCCTTCAGGACATTACTGCTAAGACTTTTGGTAATTATAACTTTTATAATATTTAAAATATTCAACTTTTTGTGAGTTTTTTGCTCTCATTCAAATGAATGGAGAATCCTTCAAATTCTTCAAATATTTCAGCTTTTTGACAGCTTACTGCTTCAGCCTACTTTCAGCTAGAAACGCCATTCAACTTTTAAAATGTAGTGATATCTTTCAGCTATTATGGTATAGTTCAGCTTTTTCATATCTTTTACCATTTTCATATAGTACCTCCTTAAAATAATTTTGGCTTTTCAAGAAATTCAGCAAATAACATGCGTTGCTATGGTTGTCAAGGAGCCTCTGTTAGAGTGCGCACTCTAGAAATTCAACAAATTCTTCTTCTCCGAACAACTTCTTCTCACTCGCTCAATTTTCAACCTATCCACATAAATCATACATCAAAACGTAGGAATTTTTGTCTGGATTCGGAAAATGTAACCATCATTGGTGTGGGATTTATAGATTTTTCGCAAATCACCTCAGAGCGACACAAACCCGAAACCTTCCCCATTCATTTCCTATGGAGCGGTTTTCAAAAATGACACATGGAAATCCAAAACATCACATGTATTTACATCGTCACTACTCCTAAACCGTTTCATGTACAGGCACGAGACTTTCACACATTCATGTCCCGACCCTTCTGGCGCTCACAAAAGAGAAATTTTGTCGATAAATGTTACGGTTTTGCCGCAGGAACAATTTGTTCGGGAGTAGCGTTTTGGGAAAATGCTAAAACAGAATCAGACTTCAATCTCCCCAAATGAGGCACTTTTCTACATCGTCGCTACTCCTAAACTGTTTTATGTACAGGCATGAGACTTTCACACATGAATGTCCCGACCCTTCTGGCACTCATAAAAAAGGAATTTTGTGGATAACTGTTACGGTTTTTCCGCAGGAACAATTTGTTCGGGAGTAGCGAATGTGCAAAATCCATAAAACGCTTTGGAGCTTCATTCTTCCACATCATCCACTTTTTACATCGTCGCTGTGCCTACACCGATTTTTGTACAAACCTAAAAATGAACTCCATAGTCCTCAAAAGCCTGCTGATACTCAGAGTGAAAGAATTATTTTGATATCTCTTATACTTTTCCAGCTACAGCGATTTGTTCGGGACCGTTTGTAGAGGATTTCTTAAATTTCATAAAAATCCTCTTTATATCATAATTTTTTACGCCTAAATTAGAATATTTCTAGCAAAAACCGATAGTTTTTCTTGTTCTCCTATCCGTTACGAACTAAACGCTGAAAAAATTATGTCTCTACCATTTACAGAACAGGAGATATGGAGCGTTGTGCGAGGCAAAGTTCTCCATTCTATTTCAATGAGTCAGAGTCTGACAAAGTCTCTGCACTTCGGGAGACTGGCTGCTGCAGCTGTGTCAGTGAGTTTCCATGACGACGGAACTCTGAGGGCCAGAGGGACACGCTCCATTCGGATAGAATAGCAACTTTCAACATCCACTGCAGTGGCTGTGATTAATGTAGGAGCCTGAAATTCGCACAGTCACTTCCTCTTAATATTTTAAAATTTTCAAGTGACTTTCAGCCATGTGTCAGTTTTCTGTCCCATTTTGGATGTCACATGCTTTCCTATTGGGCCTTTGCTTCCAACAGGACCTGGCATGATGCCCAGACACGACCCAATTGGCCAATACAGCACCCCCCACATGTGGGAAATGGCGCTACTGACCATTTTGGTCAAATGTTGAGTTCTTGGCCCAGATGTGGTGAGGCTGAGTTGCTAAAGGAGGCCAATCTGACCCATGAACTTTGGTCACGTTTGGTGACATTAAGTTTTGGCACCCCTTTTTGAGGCACTTCCCAGTACAGGATTTGGACCAAACTGACAGAGTACAATCACCCGGTGATACTGAACACAACCATGCTAGCGGCTAACGGTTAGCATGTTGCTAACCAGAAGTAGCTTTAGAAAGGTCCTACCAACTTCTGCTTAGCCGGGGTTGTTCTGCCTTTACAGACAAATAGAGGGCTACAGCTGTGAGGGAGTCTCCATGACAACCCTTTTAGCCAGAGGCTTCTAGGAGGTCCATTGACTTAACATGGCACCTTTCGAAGAGCACTGTGGGTGCTGTGAAGACCATAGGAAGCTGAAATTCGCAGTGTTACTCCCCGTTAGTATTTTTGACGGTACCACGAGGCAGGCGCCTTGCTAAATTTCTTCAGAATTTTTTTAGTTGTTCTTAATCTTCAAATTCTTCAATTTTTTTAAATGTTTCCAATTTTTCAAATTCCTTCAAATTTTTTTAAATTCTCTAAATTTCTTCTAAATTTTTAAATTCTTCAAGTTTGTCAAATTCTTCAAATTTTTCAAATTCCTTTAAATTTTTTGAAATTTTTTAAATATTTCAAATTTCTTCAAATTTTTCAAATTCCTTCAAACTTTTTCAAATTCTCCAAATGTCTTCAAATGTTTCAAATTCTTCAAATTTTTCAAATTCTTCAAACTTTTTCAAATTCTTCAAATCTGATTTCAATGTTTTCTGCATCTTCTGCTCAATCATTCTGCAGATTAGCATTCTCACTGCTGTTTCGCAGGAACAGCCTTTTCTAGTCTAGTTTTGCATTGCACCTGCAGGTGGATGACAGACTTCCTGTCTGACAGGAAGCAGCAGGTGAAGCTGGGAAAACATGACTCTGACACCACTCTCATGGGACTCATCTCTGATGGTGACGAGTCCGCCTACAGGTGGGAGGCTGACCATCTGGTGACCTGGTGCAGGGAGGACAACCTGGAGCTCAACGCTGTAAAAACAGTGGAGATGGTTGTGGACTTCAGGAAGAACTCAGCCCCAGCTACCCCCATCACCCTCTGTGACTCCACCATCGACACTGTGGAGTCTTTCCGCTTCCTGGGAACTATCATCTCCCAGGACCTAAAGTGGGAGCTGAACATCAACTCCCTCACCAAGAAAGCCCAGCAGAGGGTGGACTTCCTGAAGAAGGCAGCTGAAGAAATTCAACCTGCCAAGGACAATGATGGTGCAGTTCTACTCCTCCATCATTGAGTCCATCCTCACCTCCTCCATCACCATCTGGTACGCTGGTGCCACCGCTAAGGACCAGAGCAGACTGCAGCGTGTCATCAGGTCTGTAGAGAAGGTGATTGGCTGCAATCTTCCATCTCTCCAGGACCTGTACGCTTCCAGGACTCTGAGGCGTGCAGGAAGATTGTGGCTGATCCCTTCACCCCAGTCACAGACTATTTCAGACACTTCCCTTTGGCAGGAGGCTGCGCTCCATCAGCTACCGACCTTATGAACAAGGCCAAGAGCCGCCTGTGAAACTGGACACTGTCTCTCTCCCCCGTTCAGGTTACAATAACGCACAGTCTACTGTGTGTATAGCTTGTGTATATATATCCTTTTTATTTTATCAGTGAGAATGCTAAACAGCATTCTCACTTATTAAGTTCCTTCAGGTCTTGATTATTATTCCGTACGTTTTTCGGCATCTAACTACTCCTGCATACTTCAACCGATTTAAACAATTTTCGTATCAAAACGTTCAGCTCGTTCACGACATTACTGCTATGTCTTTTTGTAATTATAAATTTTATAATATTTAAAATATTTAACTTTTTGTGCGTTTTTTGCTCTCATTGAAAATGAATGGAAAATCCTTCAAATTCTTCAAATATTTCAACTTTTTGACATCTTACTGCTTCAGCCTACTTTCAGCTATAAACGTCATTCAACTTTTAAAATGTAGTAATATCTTTTCGCTATTATGGTATGTTTCAGCTTTTTCATATCTTTCACCATTTTCGTATAGTACGTCTTTAAAATAATTTTGGCTTTTCAAGAAATTCAGCAAATAACATGCGTTGCTATGGTCGTCAAGGAGGCTCTTTTAGAGTGCGCACTCTAGAAATTCAACAAATTCTTCTTCTCCGAACAACTTCTTCTCACTCGCTCAATTTTCAACCTATCCACATAAATTATACATCAAAACGTAGGAATTTTTGTCTGGATTCGGAAAATGTAACCATCATTGGTGTGGGATTTATAGATTTTTCGCAAATCACCTCAGAGCAACACTAACCCGAAACCTTCCCCATTCATTTCCTATGGAGCGGTTTTCAAAAATGACACCTGGAAATCCAAAACATCACATGTTTTCGCATCGTCGCTACTCCTAAACCGTTTCATGTAGAGGCATGAGACTTTCACACATTCATGTCCCGACCCTTCTGGCGCTCACAAAAGAGAAATGTTGTCGATAAATGTTACGGTTTTGCCGCAGGAACAATTTGTTCGGGAGTAGCGTTTTGGGAAAATGCTAAAACAGGATCAGACTTCAATCTCCCCAAATGAGGCACTTTTCTACATCGTCGCTACTCCTAAACCGTTTTATGTACAGGCATGAGACTTTCACACATGAATGTCCCGACCCTTCTGGCACTCATAAAAAAATAATTTTGTTGATAGCTGTTACGGTTTTGCCACAGGAACAATTTGTTCAGGAGTAGTGAATGTGCAAAATCCTTAAAACGCTTTGGAGCTTCATTCTTCCACATCATCCACTTTTTTACATCGTCGCTGTGCCTACACCGATTTTTGTACAAACCTAAAAATGAACTCCATAGTCCTCAAAAGCCTGCTGATACTCAGAGTGAAAGAATTATTTTGATATCTCTTATACTTTTTCAGCTAGAGCGATTTGTTCGGGAACCTTTTTAGAGGATTTCTGAAAATCGCTAAAAATTCCCTTTATATCATAATTTTTTATGCCTTTATTAAACTTTTTCCAGCAAAAAACGATAGCATGTCTTCTTCCCCTATCCATTAAGAATTAAACGCTGAAAAAATTACATCTCTACCATTTACGGAACAGGAGATATGGAGCGTTGTTTGAGGCAAAGTTCTCCATTATAATCCAATAGCAGCCTCTGACACAAAGTGTCTGCACTTCGGTAGACGGCCCGCTGCAGCTGTGTCAGTGAGTTTCCATGACGACGGAACTCTGAGGGCCAGAGGGAGAAGCTCCATTCGGATAGAATGGCAACTTTCAACATCCCCTGCAGTGGCTGTGATTAATCTAGGAGCCTGAAATTCGCACAGTCACTTCCTCTTAACATTTTAAAATTTTCAAGTGACTTTCAGCGATATGTCACTTTTCTGTCCCACTTTGGATGTCACATGCTTTCCTATTGGGCCTTTGCTTCCAACAGGACCTGGAATTTGAGGAATTTTTCAAATTCCTCAAATTTCTTCAAATTCTTCTAATTTCTTCAAATTTTTTCAAATGTTTCAAATTTTTTGAATTCCTTCAAATTTTTCAGATTTTTCAAATTATTCCAAATTCTTATATTTTTCAAATATTTCAAATTTTACAAATTTCTTCAAAAAATTTTCAAATTCTACAAATTTTTTCTAATTCTTCTATTTGTTTCCATTCTTCAAACTTTTTCAAATTCTTCAAATTCTTTCAAATTCTTCTATTTGTTTCAATTCTTCAAACTTTTTCAAATTCTTCAAATTTTTTAATTTTTTCAAATTCTTCAAATCTGATTTCAATGTTTTCTGCATCTTCTTCTCAAATCATTCTGCAGATTAGCATTCTCACTCGCTGTTGCGTAGGAACAGCTTTTTCTAGTTTTATTTTTATTTTTTGTCTGCATCATCAACACCAAGTCAGATTCCTTGTAAGTGCAAACCTACTTGCCGATTAAACTTGATTCTGATTCGGATCCTTATTCTGAAATGACTGTTGTCATTTCAGCTTTTAACTTTTTGCTCTCTCTCTCATTTCTTCTTCATAGAAGGTACACCTGGTCTGGCGTTCTGTTAGCTGTGACATCATCCAGGGGAGGCAGATCATCCGCTATTACCATCTACCATAGAAAGTACTCCTGGGTCAATGTGAGCTTCTGTGCTTTCTGTGTCTCTGCTCTGTCTTCTCTAAGCCCCAGTGGGTGGAGGCAGATGAGCGTTCACACTGAGCCTGGTTCTGGTTCTGCTGGAGGTTCTCCTCCCTGTTAAAGGGGAGTTTTCCTCTCCACTGTCACTTAATGCTTGCTCAGTATGAGGGATCGCTGCAAAGCCATGGACAATGCAGACGACTCTCCCTGTGGCTCTACGCTTCTCCAGGAGTGAATAATGCTTGTCGAGACTTTAAAGCAATCAACTGGTTCCCTTATATAGGAATTTTTTGACCAATCTGTATAATATGATTGGATTTGACTTTGTAAAGAGCCTTGAAATTACATGTTTCATGAATTGGCGCTATATAAATAATTTGAATAGTAATACTAGTAGTAGAAAGTGAGTGAATAGGCAGCTAAAACTGTGAAGGTGTGCATTTACATTCAGTTCCCTATTAATTTTGCATTAAAGAAACTCTTCTCATGTTCTGATCTGTGTTTGTGTGTCAGGCGAGCTCGCAGACAGGATGTGAAGGATGGAGACCCCTGGAGTCAGTGCCCAGTCACAGAGGAAGGTAAAGATCTCAAGTTCGACTCCAAATTCTCCACTTCAGGTCTTTGCTACATCTGGACAGATTTGTATGAAATAACTCAAGAGATTTACAAGTAAAGGAATTAGTTTAATATAAATAAATAATCATTAAACTTAAATGAAACTAAACTCATTCTGTTTGGAAACCAAAGAACTGATATGATGGTTCAAATAAACATCAATAATACATTTATTCAAAGAGTAAGTGTTTTTGGGTGTTATTGTTGAAAAACCTAGCTTGGAAACCGCATTAGTTATTTACCTTCAAGGTGGCTAAATGTGTTGGGGTGAAACAATGTAGTTTTATTTTTATTAATCAAAGTGGATGATTCATTTTATTTTACTACTTCATCATGTCCTATTTAAATTATTGTATAGAAGTTTGGAGAAGTTGTTACAAGACAAATTTGTTACCTTTAATCACTCTGTAAAAACAACCCATCAGAATTGCACATAAAGTCAAATTTTATGATCACACCGATCCACTTTTTCTCAGTACATCAGTACAATCTGAGAAGAACTAATAAATGTCAGCTAAAAGTAAGAACATTAAAATTTATGTGTGTCTGTGAAGGGAACTGTGTCATGGAATAGTCTTGCAGAAGGGATAAAACGTCTAAAAACCTTTCCACATTAAAGATTTGAAAGATATGCAATGAAAAAGTACCTTTAGGAAAGTGACTTTATATTAAATTAATACACAATTTACTCACAATGTTTAATATTATTGAAATTGTTACTGTCTATTTGATAGGAACTTTAAAGGGAGAAGCTGCAAAGTTTATTTATTCGGCTGACTTTTTTTTGGCAGGGCAATATGTTCTGGAGGAAGAGATGTAGGATCGGAGTGTGTTTGGGCCTGTTTTTGTTTTAGTTTTTTTCATGGATTATAAATGTGAATACAGATTATTTTACTTGCAGGTTTTAAACAAATAAACAAAACAGACTTTTCAATTAATTATTCTTGTCTGTTTTTAAGGTTTGTATGGGTTCATGTTTGTGCTGCATCATTCTGAGGGACAGAAATTGTCCCTCAGAATCAGAAATACTTTAATAATCCCTGAAGGGAAATTACTGCTTCAGTACAACCGCCATATACATCACAACCTGGGGGAGACGATTTACTGAGGCCATGCTGCCAAGGACACCGCCTTACACGGTGCCCACAGGGCGCTGCCATTGCCTATGTAGAAAGATAGAAGCCACAATAGGAAAGGAAAGGGAAAAACACATATATTACACTTAATCCCATTAAAAGGATACAGGTTGAGATATCAAAAACTTCGGCACAAAAAGCACAAATATGACGAGACACATAAGCAGAGGTTAACATTTCAGACTAGTCGCGTGTAAGTTCATGAGATAAGTGAGCATCAGTAGTGTGTGTCCTTGTTTGGAGTTTTTTGTGTCCATGAACACCATCCAGCAGGTAAGAGTCCTTGATACGTTGGACAAATAACGTTTTAATGAATTGAAAGTGAACATCAAGGAGCAATCAGCCACTGCTGCACTGAAGGTTTATTTCATACGCAGGAAAAAGTCCAATGTCCAAAAGTTGAAGGTAGATTTTTACAGTTTATTTACCCAGTTTGACAAACAGACAAAGATGAGTTTTTGTTTCCTGCAGCTTCTCCTGCTCTGGAAAAACAACCATGGACCCATCCCAGTGCATTCTGGTCCTAAACAGTCCCTTTACTCATAGAAATGCCCCCACAGTTCTTCCTGACTGACAACAACTAAACATTTCAATAATTATGAACCTACAAATAAATCTGGTTAATAACCCAAAATATAAAGTAACCCAAGAACTAACTTTAAATTCAAAGTAATTCAGAATAAAAAGCTCCAAGACTCTGTTTAAAATCACTGAGTTTCAATCAGATCATGAAGGTTTCATCTGGACTTTGTGTTCTTCATGCTGAGAACATCAGAGCTGCTGTTTGCTCACTGAGATCTTCATCGGTAGCATTTTTACTTTACCCTCAGTCCTGAAGAATGGAAACATCTTGTCAGTGAAGGTGCGTGTGAAGGTGTGTATGTGTGAGTTAGTGTCCAGATCAGAGAAGGACAGCTTTCCTCTGTCCCAGTCCAGATTCACTCTGATCCTCTGGAGCTTCTTCTGGACTGAGACAAACATGGGAGGAGATGGAGGAGACCGTGCTGAGTACAGACCTAAAGAGAACATTAGAACCAACCATCCAGACTGTATGACTTCCTTCCTCTGGACAGATTCTGCTAACACACCAAGCATCCAGAGTTTACTGTCTCCAACATCAACATCCCAGCTGTGGTTCCCTGAGTTGAAGCCCTCAGAACTCAGAACAGAACCCCATGACCCAAACCTCTCTGGGTTATCAGGAAGCTGCTGTTTCTTTCCTTTAGTCCCACTGGTCAGATCTTCAGACAGGATGAATCCTGGATGAGCAGTGGTTGGGTCCAGGATGAGAGGAGTGTAGGAGACCACGTTCTCCATGTTGCTCCAGATGTTGAAGGCCAGGTTGCCCAGATGTTTGGCCTGGTCTATCAGAGCTCCTGAGGGCAGCTGTGGATCCTCCAGCAGGGGGCAGCGCTGGACTCTTTCCACTGCAGCCTTGTAGTTGTGCAGGAATGAGACGTCTTCAGCTCTCAGCTCCTCCTCTGTGGCTCTGACTGTGTCTGAAAGAGCTGCTATCTCTCTGCTCAGAGCCTCCATCTTCTCCTTCATCATCCCACTCTTCTGCTCCTCTTCCTCCCTCAGTGCAGCCAGCCTGGCCTCCTCTTCCTCTGCTAGAAACTGATGAAGCTTCTTAAACTGCTCCTTAATCAGCCTCTCTGTGTGTCGGGCCTGGACCTTCATGTGTTCTGCTGTCTGATCAAACTCCTCTAGAACTTTCTTCCTGAGCTCCAGGTTCTCCTTTAAAGGTTCCAGAGTTTCCTGAAGGTTCTTCTTGTGTTGCTGAGCAGCTTCATCCATGGGTCTGATTCTGTGGTTGGTGTGTTTCTCTGAATCTCTGCAGACGAGACACACTGGCTGCTGATGGTCCAGACAGAAGAGTTTGAGTTTCTCAGAGTGCAGACTGCAGAGATCCTCTGAAGCTCTCTGGTCTCTCTGCTGTAGGAAGGTCTCACACAGGTTCTTCAGAGCCAGATTACAGGGTGGATTAATCTTAGAAGATCTTCTCTTACAAACTGGACACTCTTGTGCTGCTTTCTCTCTCCACCAGTTATTCAGACACTCCTTACAGAAGCTGTGGCTACATGACAGAATAACCGGATCCTTAAAGACGTCCTGACAGACCGGACAGCAGAGATCCTCCTCTAATCTGGAAGCCATTTAGTCTCTGAGTGAAGCTGAAATCACAGCAGACAGATCGTTAAACCAGGAAGTCAGTTTCCCTCGTGCAGAAACTTTCTTCTCTTACTTTCACTTTGATTTTCTTGTCTTTCCACCTGCAGCAGTCTGTGTTTCAGCGTCTCGGTCCCTCAGCTCTCTCTGTTCTCCTCGTTCACTGTTAGTCTGCCCTGAGGAGCTGATGAAGGTGATGATGAAGGTGATCCTCACGGTGGATTCTCCATTAATCTCTGACACTTTCTGAACTGTTTCCTGTGTTTTTTAAAGGGTTTCTGTTGTAATCAGTTTGGAGGCAGATATGTGGCGCCCTCTAGAGGAATTTCTGTGTGTCTGATTTTCAGAAAAACACCAGTACAGCTTTTTCTAATAGAACTACCTGAATTTGAGAGAACATTTTATTTATTCCTGTCCCAAAGTTCTTGTAGGGTCTTCACTGACTGGAACATCCAGATGCTCACATTTCATGTTCTGCGTTCTTGTTTCTTCGTGTTTTTCTGTCAGATTCAGACTCTGTGGAGGTGAAGGTGGTGTTTGGTGTTGAGGGAAACTCCTCGTTCCTGGAGTGCGTTCCTCGGTCGCTGCAGGCTGAGCTCAGCTGGACGGTGCAGCTGTCAGAGAGCCAGCAGGAAACTGTCAGACAGGTGTGTAGTGCAGACCAACACCTCAGATCTGACCTTTAACCCCCGTTTACCTGCTTCCACCAAGGCTTTCTCCATGACATTAGATCTGGTTAAATTAACCTCCTTTGCTGCAGATGATGTCCTGAATCCTACAAGATTTATTGTGTTTATTGTTGTTGCTGTTCTGATCCAAAGAGATCAAAGTTTCCTTTAAATGCTGAGAACAGATTCATGACTGACGAGAAAAATACACAAGAAAGAAACCTTCAAGGAGTTCTGCCCAAACAGTCCATATCAGGTCTGATCTACCTGGTTGAGTTTTATTAAGATGTTTTTTAACACTTTTTCTATGTTTCTTGCAAACATTTGTTTTCCTCCACACATTGAAGGCCTGTTCTGACTCGGTTCTTTGGTGAACAGGCCTTCAATGAGTGAGGAAAACAAATGTAAATGACCTTTAGTTGATGTTACTGCTGGTTGGGTCAGATGAGCAGAGAAATGGGTCTTTGACAACTTCATGGGTAGAAATCTAAATTAGGCTCCACAAGTAAAACAACAGCTAGATTTGGACCCAACAACATAACTGCTCGTGGTTCTGCTGCAGGTTCTGATATGAGAAGTCCAGTTGTTGTGGAAACTTAAAATCCTGCTAGTTCTTCCTTCCCTCAAACCTTTCTCCTCTCAGATATAATAACTCAGTCCTCAGGTCCTGTCTTTAAACTCCAGAGAGACCAGAACCTTTGATCCAGTTAATGAAGCTTATTAATAATGTTCTAAAAGTCCGTTCCAAGTGGTAGAAATGTCTCTTTCAGTGTTTGGTTTGTTTTTGTTCAATTATTAATTAGAGACCTCAGAGTGATCAGTAATTAATACAATGATTGATTACATTCATTTCTTTATTTAGTAAATAAATCTGATGAATAAACTGACATCCCACATTTCTTTGTAAAATACACTTTATCACCAAAGTAGAGACAAACATGAATGTTAATGACTTCCCATTTATAACACAACAGCTTAAATATGATGTTGGTCCTCCTGTTGCTGCCACAGCAGCTTTGGTTTTGCTGCCACAGCAGCTTTGGTTTTGCTGCCCAGGTTCTCCACAAGGATCAGGAGTTTGTTCCTTGGAATGTTGGACCATTCTTCCAGATATACATTTGTGAGGTTAGACATTGATGCTCAATAAAAGGTTCTGGCTCACAGTCTCTGTTCTGTCAGGTTCCTCCACATCAGACTCCCTCATCCATGTCTTTATGGACCTGAAGCCCAGTCATGCTGGACCAGGAAGGGACCATCCCCAAACTCTCCCCTCAACGTTGGAAGCATGAAATGTTCCAGACTGTCTTGTTTTGCTAAAGCGTTTAGAGTTTCTTTCTCTGGAACGAAGTAGCTGAGTCCAACTCCTGAAGATCAGGCCCACACCAGAATCCTCCAGATCCACTGTCCAGCTGTACAGAACAGCTTCAAGGTTCTCTCCAAAGAGGTCGTCCCCCTCCTCTGAAATCTAGAAACTGCATGCTTTACACCACTGCATCCAATGCTTTGCAGCAATGGAACCCATCCCATGAAGCTTTTGTGGATCTGGATGTAGCACCCCACTGCTCTGTCCGCTAGTAACTGGGACAAGAACTTAAACTCACTGGTGGGGTGGCTATTTGGGTTCGTTAAGTTCTGGTAGTTACCACGCAGGTTTACCAATTTTGAGTAATTCCTTACTCGTTCAATTACCCTACACTCCTTTTATGTAATATAAATAACTCCCGACAACCAGCTACCGGAACAGTTTCTTTTAATAGGAACTTTGGAAAAATAAAAGAAAAGAATCAAAAACTTAAACATAGATCATTAATGTTTCCCTGAACAAAATAAAGCCGATAAGGCACTTTTTCTTTTCGATACCTTATGTTCCACTCACTTCCCCTTTGTGTTTTTAAAGAAAACCCTTACTTTTTAACAGTTGTGTTACTTTAACCAGAATTCCGTTTTTGTTACCAATAGAACTCCATACATTTATCCAACATTTACAGTTCTAAAACACAATATCACACATGGGCCCATACTCTCACACACACACTCTGTCCATTACCGGTTCAAGTTTTTCGGTGCAGGCCTGATGAAGCTAGGATGCGATGTCGCTCAGACAATCCTCTTCTCCCCGGTTAAACAACAAACCAAATCAAACCTGCTCGCTCAGCCGACGTCCTCCTCATCAAGGATGCTTCGCGAGTCCAATTTTCTTTCAGAACTCCGCCACCCTATTCGCAGGATTACTCCTCCGTCGCACTGAAATCCTGGCCGCCACGGTCCTCTCGCCACTTCAAATCAGCCGCAGTTCTCCGTCGATCAGCCGCAGTTTTCCTCCGAGGTTTTTTTTTCTTCTCTGCTTAATACTTGAGCAGATATCCCATACACCGTGTGCAGGAATACTTGTTCAAAACACGTCCGAAAAAATCCAGTTCCGTCTCCCACCTTAACTTCTGCAAACTTTATCAGCGATCTCCATTAACTTCTCTCTTCTTCTCCCTCCCGCATCCTTCGTTCTTCTTCTTCCCATCATCCCATTGTCCCGTTTTTTTCTCTCTGTTGAGTTCACTTGTCCCTCGTTAACCTAAGCTACTTTCATAGATAGGATACTCAATACAGTCTTTACACAAATTAGATTCTTAATCAAACAACAATACACTCATGTAAATACACAAGTCATCTACAGAAAAGTTTTGGCTTTCTGTTTTTTCTTATCATTTCTCATGTTACTACAGTAATATCTTCCCTTGTGTATATAATCCCTTGGATTAAAAATATATAAAAACAATCATACACATTGCTCACTTATCCCTTTTTTCTTTCTTGCATAACCAACCTTGTAAATATCTTGTAAATATTAAAGGCCTTAAGTGCATGGTTTTTAACCAGGGGCTACATGGAGAAGGCATTCCACTGTGTCCCTCGAGGGATCCTGTGGGGGGGTTGTTTTATGAAATTTTTATTCAGGTACGGAAGAGATCGGCAAGGCACAAATAAGAACACAAACTCTGTTTCTATTAGGATAATAGCGCCCATATTTATTATTCCCCACAGAATACAGCAAACAAACAGCAACACTATCTCTGCTAGAATAACTATATCCTTCATTATTCCCCACAGAATATAGCAACACAAAACAGCAAGCACTTCTTGAACACTAATCCTGTTAGGATAACTATATCCTTCATTATCCCCCACAGAATATAGCAAAGTAGCGAGCATCAAAGCCGACAAGCTTTCAAACAGGCGTGATGTTCCATCTCTTACCATGGTATAGGACTGGGAAGTCGGTCAGTCCGGTTAGAGCACAATCCACGTGGCTGGGCATCCTCACACGGCAGACTTCATCGTTTGAGGGCGGTTCCCTCCTTTTTATACCAATAAACAAAGTATCAGATGGGAGCGAGAGTGGCCACTTCTCCCTCCCATCTGAGCTGTTTGTCCCGTTTCCAAAACATGTTTCCAAAACAAAAACTGTTCCCAGCATCTCAGCAGTGTGTGAAGCAAAATAACATTGCAAGCTCAGAATACAGCAAATCAAACAAAATAAGGAATACAGAATCAGTCTTTCTCATAACACATTGTCATAGGTTCCCACCACAAGTTAAAACAAGTTATAGCAAAATAACACATGTTGTTCTTAGTTTTATGTGAGCAACATAATAACAGGCACGAGCATATATGTTGCTCTTAGTTTAAAACTAACCAGTTTTTTCCAAAATACATTGTCAAAGAACAAAAATAATTCTTTAATATATCAGGGGTACTCCAGGAGTATGGAGTACCAGGCCCTTTAATAAGGGCCGTCAGGTCTCTGTATGACCGGTGTCAGAGTCTGGTCCGCATTGCTGGCAGTAAGTCGGACTCGTTTCTGGTGAGAGTTGGACTCCGCCAAGGTTGCCCTTTGTCACCAATTTTGTTCATAACTTTTATGGACAGAATTTCTAGGCGCAGCCAAGGTGTTGAGGGGATCCGTTTTGGTGGCCTTAGGATTGCGTCTCTGCTATTTGCGGATGACGTGGTCCTATTGGCTTCATCAGGGCGTGATCTACAGCTCTCACTGGAGCGGTTCGCAGCCGAGTGCGAAGCGGCCGGGATGAAAATTAGTGCCTCCAAATCCGAGACCATGGTCTTGAACCGGAAAAGGGTAGAGTGCCTTCTCCAGGTTGGGGAGGATGTCCTGCCCCTAGTGGAGGAGTTCAAGTATCTTGGGGTCTTGTTCACGAATGAGGGGAAGATGGAGCGGTAGATCGACAGGCGGATCGGTGCGTCGTCTGCAGTGAAGCGGGCGCTGTACCGATCCGTTGTGGTGAAGAGAGAGCTGAGCCAAAAGGCGAAGCTCTCGATTTACCGGTCGATCTACGTTCCTACCCTCATCTATGGTCACGAACTTCTGGTCGTGACCGAAAGAACGAGATCCTCGATACAAGCGGCTGAAATGAGTTTTCTCCGTAGTGTGTCTGGGCTCTCCCTTAGAGATAGGGTGAGGAGCTCAGTCTTTCGGGGAGGACTCAGAGTAGAGCTGCTGCTCCTCCACGTCCAGAGGAGCCAGTTGAGGTGGCTCGGGCATCTGGTCAGGATGCCTCCTGGACGCCTCCCTGGTGAGGTGTTCCGGGCACGTCCCACCGGGAGGAGACCCAGGGGAAGACCCAGGACACGCTGGAGGGACTATGTCTCTCTGCTGGCCTGGAGACCTGTAGCTGTTGACTCTGCAGATAGTTGCGGACCTCTGAAGCTCTCTGGGTTTCAGTCTGTTCCCTCAATGTGATTGTATGTGGCCTACCACTTCCTGGCTAGGTTGCTGTTGCTCCTGGTCGCTCCCTCTTTGTTAAAAAACGAACAACAGCTGACTGTTGAACATTTAGTGGAGTGTTTTCTGGATCTCTTACACCTGTGGACATAGAAGTGACTGGAAGAGCTGAACTCAGGGATTTGGAACGCTGAGTCAGTGACTTGGATCATTGAGTCAGTGTTTTTAGCACTTTATTTTTGTGATCAAGAGATTCCTTCATGTTTATTTTCAGTAGATATAAAACTGATCGATACGATTAAGGACCGATCGATTCTTGGTACATGAATACAGTTTAACACAGCCACTTACCTGCTCCAGGTGAGTTTCTTTCATCATCTGCAGCCAGGTACTGATGGATTCCCCCAGTTTCTCATCACAGGTCTTCAGACCCAAAGTGTCCACTGTCCTCTCTGAGAGACACCTGTCCACCTCACCTGTTTGTGTCCTCGTTTGAAGTTTGTCAGGAAAATCCGGAAGGTGAAAGATGAGTTGAACTCTAACATTTTCCTCTGCTTCCATCCCTTCAGATGCCTCTCAGAGATGAGGATCGCTTCCTCCGCATGAAGAGAGGGTTGCTGGTTCAACACCTGGAGCTGACTGATGCAGGCCTCTACACCTGCGCCAGTCAGGACCACTCCTACAGCCAGGTCCTGAGCCGGTACCGAGTTCACATCATCCCCAACCACAGCCTGCATCCAGCCCACTACCTGCAGAACCTCAGTCCCAACCACCCAGACCTCCTGAGCCTGGTGAGGACCGGCCCGGCTGGAGGAGGAGTCGCTGGGTTTCTGGGTCAGTCTGAGGCCGCTCCTCTGTCGCCACACAGGAACTCATGGCTGCCTCCTCTGAGGAGCTACAAAGACCTGCAGATGGTGGGAACCAACAGTCTGAGCGTGGACGAGTACTGCGAGCAGCTGTGGTACCGGGAGAAACGCAGACAGCAGAAACTTCGCAGTCTGAAGCTGAAACAGGAGAGCCGGAAGGCTCGGGTCAGGAGGAACAACCCTCCTGAGATCCCCCTCTAGTCCCCTGGAGGACAAGGAGACTTTTAAAGACAACAGATCCTGCACATCCACAATGGACGGGTCGCAGGGAGACAGGAAGTACTGTAACATCAGCTGTTACACAGTATTATTCAGCCTTAAAATATTCAAACAGAACATGATGCATCAAGCCATAGACGTCTTAAAGTTGTTCTTCAGCCTTTCATTCAGCCCTTAAAACTGATCTGGGATAATTTATAGAACCAAAGGTAGATCTTTGTCTGGTTCTGAACTGAGTTCCTCAGAAATATCTCCTGATTCATGTCTCAGATATCGTTTCCATCACCACTGCTGTTTGCTGCTGATTTCTGTGGAAAAGTGTCTGGAAAAAACTAGACGGGTTCAGAAAAAAAAATCCAAATGCAAACTTTGGTTTTGAAAGTCCAAGTCAACCCACTTCCTGTTGCCAAATCAGAGCTAACATGATTTGTGAAGATTCATCCTGGATCAAAAATGCTGAGTCACTGGTTGCCGTGGTGATTCCCTCCTCTGCTGAGAAGCATGTGGGGGCGGGGGGGGGGGGGGGGGGGGGGGGGGGGCCCGCAGCATCACTGTTTTCATCAGACATGCAGACAGAAACACAAGCAAGAATTTAACCGTGAAGCAAATTGAATTCCTGGACCCTGAGCAGCAGAAACTAATCAATCTTATAACAGTGGGAGGAACACCGAGTGAAAGTTTACTAAAATATCTACATTTGGTTAAAACTATGGACACAAACTTTAAAGCAGAAGTTTCTGAATCTTCTCCAGAGTTTAATCTAGATTTGATGACATCATCAAACTCTGAGCTGAAGATTCTTTGGTAAATCCTCCAGAAATCCTCTGGTTTAAACTGGGATCTGGTAAAACTATCAAAGTTCTCATGATGGTGATTCAATCAGGTGAAGTCCAACTTCCTGTGATCTGTTTAAACCTTGAATGCTGGAAAGTATCGTAGACTTATGGAGCTCTGAAAAGGGCCCGGTTTCTCTCTCCAGAACCCAAATCACATTTTAGGCGGTGGAGAAACATTTGATCTGTTATTCTTTTTTCCTATTCCATAAATGATGCACCATGATGATGCTCCACGTACACTATCAGAACTCAGAGCTCAGGTTTTCCAAAGAATCTTTGAGTTTGGACAATTTTTCTTAAGGTTGCTGTTGGACGAGAGCGAATTAAAACCCACAAAGAAGAAATACCCTTAGCAGAAACAAGTGAGCTTCAATCTTTTCTGCTTTTTTTTTTTAAATCATCAATTAACAAGGATGGAAACATTAAATTTTCTCTGAGGGTTTTAGATGTAGAGCATTGATAGTTTTTCACTAATGTTTAACATTTATTAACAACTGAGTGGCTAGAAAACCAAACCCGAGATGTAAGTTTGAGCCCCCAAAAAATATTTTAGAGGGAAAAAAGTTTATTTACTGATAAACATGTTGTTTGTGATTTAAAGTGACAGAACCTTAAACCCAAATGACCAAGAGGTTCTAGAAACTGATAAAGTGGTTAGCAGAGGTAATCCCAGTTCTGTTGGTGTTGAAAGAAAAACTGCTTCTCAGAGATCAAATTTAAACTCTTATGAGTTAAAGACAAATCTTTTTAAAACACTTCAAACCATTTAGCTGTAAGAAAACGATTTGATTTAAAGCAGACAGTGAGATTTATTAGTGCTTCATTTTAAAAGGTAAAACTGCTGAATATTGCTGCAGTTAAAAGATGCAGATCAGAATGAGACTCGGTCCGGATCAATGAAAAAATATCTGTTAAATATTCACTCAGAAACTTTTCCTCCGTCTTATTATCACTTTAGAAACTGTTTTTGTTCCTATTCTGCAAATTAAAGCAGGATTTCCTTGATTCACGTTATAATTTCAGACCAAACTGTGTTGGACTTTATAATTTATAAACTGTTTACATTTAATATTAAGCTAAGTAGTAGGAGGTTTTCTCGTGAAAATCTTTTAAAATGACAGAAACATTGTATATCCACAACTCTAACCTTTTTTGAAAGCTTCATGTTGAGCTGAAATCCTTTATCTACATAAACTTGCTTGTTCTGAGCTCCTTCGTGCTATGGAGGAAATAAAGTCTCAGTGAATACACACACCTGATGGACCTGGCCTTTTAATGCTGAGTTCCTCCAGGACCATGAACATGTTTTTATCTCAGCTGTGATGTTTTCTGATGGGAAAACAAGAGTTATGGTGTTTTGTATGAGAATAAACCACAAATAATATCTGACATTTAGAGTCAAATAAACTTAAATATATATATGAGCTGTGTGTTTGTCTTTTTGATCTTCACGGCTTCATGAGGAGTTGAGCTTCAGCTGTTGGAGACGGATGCAGGATAAAGACAGCAGCTGGATCTCCAGGTCTTCTCAACGTCTTCAAGTTTTTCTTCAGGCTGCTTTCTCTCTCAGATTCTGTCTCTGGCCATTTTAGAGACATTTATTTCCGGTCAGGTAAATTCATGAAGCTATTTTCAGGTTCTGAGTTTACTTGTTTCTAAACCTGAAACCAGGAGTAAAAGAAAGATCTGCTGTTAAAATAGCTCCACCAAGAGGAAATAACCTATCCATCTGTCACAGTTTGCCTGTGAAGGATTAGGGATGAATTTAAGGTAAAGTCCGTCCATCCGTCCGTCCGTCCGTCTTCTTATCCAGGGTCGGGTCGCGGGGGTAGCAGCTTCAGTAGGGAGGCCCAGACCTTTTTCTCCCCGGCCACTTGGGCCACTTCCTCCGGGGGAATCCCAAAGCGTTCCCAGGCCAGCAGAGTCCCTCCAGCGTGTCCTGGGTCTTCCTCTGGGCCTCCTCCCGGTGGGACGTGCCCGGAACACCTCACCGGGGAGGCGTCCAGGAGGCATCCTAACCAGATGCCCGAGCCACCTCAACTGGCTCCTCTGGACGTGGAGGAGCAGCGGCTCTACTCTGAGTCCTCCCCGGATGACTGAGCTCCTCACCCTATCTTTAAATATGCATAATGCCATTTGCATCATGCATATTTTATTTGGGGAAGGGGAATGCCATCTACTGAAAGCTGTTGATTTTGTCCCAACAGGCACATTAACATACCGGACCAGTGTTACACTACATCAAAGGACGCCTATTGCTCTGTCCTCCGCAAAACTTTACGACTCTCTGACCACTGTCTGGTGTTATGCCATTATGATGTGACAAATGTGCAACTCCCAGCATGCAATACTGTTGGGACTACAACTTCTGTGGCCACCTACAGCTTCCTACCACCCTGGAGGCGGTGACTGTCCACAGATCAAAATACACCCAGGAATAAAATACAGGGAACAAAGACATCCTCCTCCTTCTGTGCAACGCCACTGTGTTGAGAAGACATATCAGCTGAATTTCTGCGTGCTGTCTGTATGCGGTAAGCCTATGATCGGATTCTTGGCAGGACCAAGTTTGCTGTATCACCTGTTTCCCCTGTATGGCATCAAAGAGGTTTGGACTTTGATTTAACGTTAATTAATCGTTAATTCAACTGGATGATCCTACATCTCTCAGTGAACCGACACAATCCATCCGATTTGTTTTGCCCCAAAAATTCCAAAAATCTCCACGCCAACCCGACTGAGACCCAAAGATGCTGAACAGTGTTCAGCCTTTTTAGGAGCAACGACAAGTCAAGAGATCTCCTTTTTCTTTTTTTACACCCATAAGGTGATATTTTGTGCCTGGGCAGAACATATTAGTAATAGTTTTAATGCTTAAGTACTCATGAGAGAGTTTGTTGGAACTCTGCTGAATACTTCTAATGTGTGATTGCATTCTAAGGGATTTGTGCTGGTTTTGATTTGTGTTGGTAAGAAACGAGCCACAAAGATATGTTGAGTTAGAACTCTTTTCCCCGCTTCTACCCCCTCCTCTGTCTCTTCCTGGTTTCCCGCTTTGGCCTCTCCGAGTTTTAAAGTTGTCTTCGTCTCGACTGTGTTATGCCAGAAGCTGTTTGAATATGATTATTATTATTAATTATAATTTGGCATTATAATTTTTAATAATAGGTCATTCAAACTCAAATAGTAGCTATAACAAATCCAACCTGAATAAAACCGGCACAGGACCCAGGGACAGCATAGGACCTCAGGTGGGATAAAACCCAACCGGGGAGCTCAACAATAAAAACTCTCCCCTGCTTGTTATTAAAACTAGGAATAAATAGGTAAAATAGAGTCTAAACAGTGATTGAAACATTAAGTAAAACTGAAACAGTAGCCAATTATAATTAGTAAGAATATTCATAATCAAAGAGGTATAATTGCATAACACTGTGGCGCCCTGGGTGGGCTCTTCATATGACCTTCAGTTGCTGAATTAAATAAACACAATTGAGATTTTTGAAGGTTAAGAGATGCAGCACCTTACCAGAAAGTGCTATTTAATCATAACTGACTAAGAAACTAATTTCTACTGAGTAGATACTTGTTTTTGTGGTTGTTGAGGTTGCTAGTAAATTGTGGGATTGAAGATTGCTTTCTAACTTTAAGTTGGACTAATTTAGAACCTTCCTGGTAGCTATCCTAGAGCATACTGTACCATCTAGTGTGTGCTACTGGTAACTACAACCGCAGCTGGTTTGTGTTGCTCCTTTTCTTTTTGAAGAGAGAGAGACTCTGCATTCATCTGGAGGACATTGAGTGTAATTACAGCTTAGTTGCTTTCAAGGTGAAGGACACTTTCCCCCTGCGACAGACTGGCTACCTGTCCAGGGTGAACCCCGCCTCTCGCCCAGTGAACGCTGGAGAGGCAGCAAGTGATCATTTGAAGTTTGTACCTTGTTGCTTGCCTGCAAGACCTGGAATAAACCAACATGAAAATGCATTTTGACGTTTTCTTGGAATTTTTTGTACTGCGTAAACGAGAAAGCCAGATTTCATTGACTATTTGAGTGACATTCACTTTTTGTTTGTTCACTTTTAAGTCTTGAGTTTTTTGGTTTTCATGGACATGTAGTCGCTACAAACAATTTTGCTCAATAGCATCCAGGTCATGTGATTAATTAACTCAAAATCAGTGTGGGGTCATATCGTACTCCACTGGTTTCATGAGATACACTTTTTATTTTTGTATTTTAGGTTTTATCATACTTTTCTTAATTTGTATATACAAATAATACCTTTTAAATTTCAAATAATCCACATTTTTATTTTGAAAACAGGAAATCGATACACGCTGAAGCCGTTTTCTATATCTGTTTTTTTACTGTAAAGTCTGTAATATGGATGCACTTTAAATATTGGAGCGGCATGCCTGGATCGCAGAGCATCCCAAGCGAAGAAGAGGTTTAACCGGAGCAAATGTCTGTTGAATATCCAACTTAAAACTAACTTCACTGCGGTATCTCTACTCCATTTGTACTTTCCAAAAATGCATCAAATACACAAGTGCTTTAAATGTGATCTAGTTGGTGCGCCTCTGTGTAATATTCCTGTTGAAACCCTCGAACATCTCATTTTTACTCGTCAAGTAAATTTTGGAGAGATGTCAAAGACTGGTTGTCCTGTCACTAAAAATACAGAGTATCCCAGAATTTTCTATCAACCATATTGTGTATTATTTTCAAGGTCTTGATAACCAAACAACATATATTTAATGTTTTCTTGCTTGCTAAATACCACTACTGTCAGTGGATAGGCTCTGTCCCTTGTTTTGATGCTTTGTTAAACAATTTTAAAATGTATTACTCCTCAATGATACTTCTTAAATTTGTGTTTGTGAAAAAAAATCTTCAAACTTATCTAAACATCATTTAGTCTTTGACACCATAATTCAAGGTTCTTGTACTCTATTTTTTTTTGTTATTTTATTTTTTTCTTTTTTAACTTGTTGCACTGTTATTTGTACCTCTACAGAATATGTAATATAATATTTGTTTAAAACAAAGTATCAAATTCAGTGTAGAGAGATACACAGCAAGTTGTGTGGTGGACCTCTTATAGACCATATAAATTGTAGCAAGAAAGTTAAAATAGAAAGAAAGTTATAAAATAGGCACTGACCATTGATGCAGCAAAGGGCACTAAACTGACTTTTCTTTTCGTAAAGGAGCAGGCAGGATATAAACACTAGTGGCGAGCAGTGAAAAGGCCAGCAGTCTATCCTGCACAATAGTTTAATCAGGAGGTTAGCCTCACTGTAAGGTATTGAAATTTTAAAAATATGGTTAACCAATAGCCATAGGAAAAGAACTTCAGTGCTAAAATGTCCTTGAATTCAGATTTAGTGTACCATGCATAATCTCTGATTCTTAATTCTAAAAATATTGAAATCCTTGTAATATTATTTATTGTATTTCCCTTTGTTTACCTGGTAAAATCCCTTTGAGTTTAAAAAATATTTATGTGAATATAGCATTATATGCATTAAATAATTAACTAGGAAATTTTGAAAATTAAGTGGATTTGAATACATTTTCTACAAGAAAGCAGTGTCAATTCAGCGAGTAGCAGCAGTGCTGCAATAGCTCCTGCTGGCATGGTGGTGGTGAAAAGCGCTGCAGTAAGGAGACAGAGTAGAAACCTTCAGGAACTTTATAAAAAGACAAATCAGACCTGCAGGTTCTAAGATTATGCTGGTGGTGGCATGGCCTGAGATGGGAGGAACTTCCCGGCCTGAATTATTGTCCCAGTCCTCCACTGAGAACAACGCATGAGTAACGAGACTTCATGGCACCATGATAGCAATATATTGCAGGCTGTGCTGCTAATAGAGATTCCAAGGCCAAAATAGTAGATAACCATTGTATGTTTTATGGCCACAGTGTAACTGTTCTATTGTGGAACCCAATTTTAACTTATTAGTTAACAGTATGTACAATTCATGTGTTCTGTTGCTATCTAGCGGCTGAACAAGAAACCACATTAAACAATGTAACAGTATGAAGTTAGCTGTCTGACTTTTATTTATTAGCATTTTACTATTTAAATGGGTCATCTTAGCATTCATCATAACATTTGCCTCCCTGAAAAAATTGCCAGGAGCCACTGTGTACTACTCTTTAAAAGGGTTTGATCATCTCTGGTTCAAAATCCAAAAGTATTAAATAAAACCCCAATGCTAAACAATTTTAGACTAAAAAGTGATTAATTCAAACTCCTCAAGATTGACAAAAGTTTTATTTTATTTCAAAAATAAAAGTAACAATCTTAAATGTTTTTTTTTTAATTTGATTACCTCAGAATTAGACAAGCAAAGAAACTTTGATATAGGACCATTCAAACCTGAACTGAAGTTGTGTAATCTGAAAGAAATGTTTGCTTTTGCCTTTACAGGCCTGGTCTTTGACGACAAAGAATCGCAATGCTTAGACTGTGATTGTAGTTAGGTTAACATTTTAATTAGCTTTCTTGTTTTCTGGTTTTAACTTGAAGCATAGTTTTTGCAGTTGTTTGGGCTTTTTTTATTTTACTATCTTAATTGAAGTTAAAAACTAAATAAGTAAAGTGAATATAAAAAGTGACAGTAAAACCATTTTTATGTATTATTTTTATTTAAAATATTAAGGAATTTACAGCCATTCTGGGTTTATTTTTTATTGAAAGTTGACTTTACCATATATGACAGCATTCATGACAAGAACAGAAAGACATCTAATCTAGGGAAATCAGCAAATAAAATGTATGTAAAACTTCCAGAATTATCATGCCCAGTGTATGTTGTATTGTTCAAAAACAAATAAAAGCAACAAACTCTATATATTAATACATGTCAATTACTGTGCACCAAGCTTTAACAAACCATCTCAGTTGTGTTGTTCAATAATAACGTTTTCAAATCTGTGTCTACATTATACATGCTGTAGAATAGCAATAAAACCTTTACCAGCAGCTGATAGCTTCCCTTACATTTAAAGTTTAAATGAAACAGAGTGAAAACAACGTGAGAAAAATGAGAGAACGACACACAAACTGCTCACTGTTGTGGATTTTAGCACATAAAGCAAGCTGGCATTTATCATTTTTATAACATCTAGATATGCAATACATGAAAACAAAAGGTAAAACAATTAGATAATTTTCATCTATGAAAAGATGAGCACTTTCTAATGAGATCAACCTGTTTTAGTTTGTAAATCAATCTGTCACACTCATAAATTAAGATGAGAAAAAAGACAACCTTAAAGCCAAATACTCTCTTGACAACGTGAAACACAAAGAACGTTGAATTTAGGGATCTCTGCAGTTACATTCTTAAATCACCTTTGGGAAGTCATAATGATCTGTTTTCTGTATGTTTTTTAGGACCCCAACTTTTATCGTCTAACTTACAATATCATATTATTGCGTATAATGTGTTAATAAAAGTAACTAAGAACAATATTCTGAAGAGTATGAAGGTGCTATTCTCAGCACCTGACTTTTTTTTAGAGTTTTTATTTTTCATTAAATGATTCTCTAAGGCTTGCTTTAGCCCTTTCTGGCGTTATACTCTTCCAAGCTTCAGGTATGTCAGCAGGCTGTGCATTGTAAGCTTTAGCTAAATCCTCATTGTACTTTGCCATGACATATTTCCAGTAGTCTGATGCAACATGGCTTGTATCAGGAGGAATGTTCCAGTCAGGATACACTTCTTGGTATGTTTTGTAAGGATGCCATTTACCATTGGGTCTTATTGTTGTGAAAACAGCAATCACTGCTTACAAGAGAAGTGCATATGTCAGTGACAAGTTTCTGTGTATTATCCCATCTATATTGACCAAAACCCTGTGGTCGATGCAGGAAAGTACGGTGTGTGGTGTGTCCTGGTCCTGTTGCTGCACAGGGTTCTGCACAGAACGGACACAGTTTCCCACAACCACTCACTCTGGTGAAAAGCACATGCAGTGGGTCCAGCTTGAGAAGTTTTATTTTTCTTTCAAAGGTTATCTTTTCAAACTTCTTGGTCAAAGACTCCAATATATACTTTAGAAACTCTGTGAGCCAGGAAGCAAACTTTTTGTGGTCAGCATTGTTCAGAATCATGAAGTCACCAACAGCTTTCTTGTCAATGACCAGTTTATCAAGTTTTTTGCAGAAAATGTCAACAAATGTTTCCAGGCTTCCAGCATTCTCTGTTTCAGGATCTTTGATTGCATCCTCTATGCTTTTCAAACATGACTTAATGTGTGTGGCCTCAAAATCATTTAGTTTACTTTCCTCAGAAAAATGCTCATTCACTTTGTTAGATATCCATGATTTCACAAAACTTTCATGTGAGCAAATGTAATTCTTGTACCTGTGAAATGCTTCATTAGAAATCAAATCCAGTAAAATTGAATACTTGAAGGACATCCTTGTATTGAAAGTGCTGCATCCACTCATTTCATCAACAATATCTGAACCCAGAGAGTTGTAGACAAATTTTTCAACTGCAGGTTCAAGACATTTCTCGATGAATTCTTTAGCTTTCTTCTGGCACTGGTCTTGTTCGTTGTACACAGCTTTAAAGTTTGAAAAAAAAGTATTCTTGCTTTGAAGCAGTAGTTTGTAGGGATTATTTTCTTGTCTAAAATCTTGATGCATTTTCTCAAACATTTTGGCTGCAAATCCACAGATGTGCTGTTTTAAAGACACCTCAAATCCAATGTCTGAGTCAATATTAGCGTTGTTCAGCTTCTCATCAATGATCTTAAAGATCTCCTCAATATAGGTTTCATGGTAATCATTTTTTCTCTTCATTTTATCATTCACAAACTCAATGCAAGCACATATAATGTCATCTGCGACAAGTTGTTTTTCCTTTATCAGATCTTTGCAATTCAACCATTTTCTGAATGTATGTTTGGTTTTTTCTATAAATCCATCGGCTGTGTATTTGAAATAATCCAACTGAGAGTCTCTCAGACTTTTTTCACTCAATAGTTCACATGCATGGCCTCCTTTGTGTGACAGATTTGACATCAAATGACGGGACACATTGCTAAAGATATCTGTAGGCGGCTGTTCAGCGAAACACATGCTATTCACTGTGATTTTCCATGTTTTTTCAAATTCTTTTTCCAGCTCTGTATCGGTCATCTTAACATCAGTTTTTGTTCGACATTTTTCAATCAATTCACGCACTGCTTCCTCCATTTCTGCTGTATGATTTTGCTTGATATTTGGCAAGTTTCTGCATTCCCTGTTTGATATCAAACGCTGCTTTGAGCTGGTTAGGCACTGACCTTTTATTTTCGCTTATAAGACACTTTATGCTTTTTGAGAATTCCTCTCTGTATCCTTCAACCAGGTAAACGTGACCTTCTGACTGCTTGAAGTATTCTTCAAGCTTTTGTAGAAGCATTGTCTCCTTGTTTGCCAGTATTTTGACTGCCTCACTTTTCAAACCATCTAGTTCTGTCATACCAGTGATTTGGCTGTTAGAAATTCTAGTTTCTGCTTTGGTAACCCAAGCGTACATTTCTTTTTTGAACTCCCACTCCCATGTATTGTAGGCTGCGCAAAGCATCATGTATGCATCAGCTACCAGGCTGTTTCTGAAGCTGAAGATAAAGTTTTCGTGCTTTACTGCGTTCCAGAGGCTACTCATCCACTCACTGAATTCCAGGATGTTATTAGAAGTTGACCCACACTTTCCCAGCAGCTGGATTATGTTTTTCTTGAGATCATAGACAGTCTCACTGTATCCTGCATTGACTGGTGCCATTGGTGGGGTTCCATTCCAGAGTCCAGGAATGTAGCAGTTCCCAGTGTCTGGATTATACTCCATCACATCAGTGAAGCACTTGTTCTTCTCTTTCTTTTCCATTTTAGCTGCTGCCTTGGTCATCACATCCAGCTGTTCTAAGAGCAGCTTCCTGTCTCTTAGGTTGTTATCATGGGCTGAAACATCAGCAACGTTCTGGTGAACAAACTGGCATTTAGGCTTTTTGCCGACCTCCTTCATTCTGAGGAAAGCATGCACTACTATCTGCAGGATGTCTTTCATTTCTACTGAGTTCTCCATTGCAATATTGATAATGGTGATATCACTCAGCCCAACAACAAGTGTTGCCAGCTCATTGTCATGCTCATAGCTGTTATCCAGTTGTGCAAGCTCTGGTGACTTTAAGCCTTCAGTGTCAATGATCATCAGGTAGTCACAGTTTAGAGCTTGTTTGAAGTCTTCATTGACTTTGAGGAGCAGCATGAAAGCACCTCGAGTGCATCGACCACTGCTGACAGCAAACTGCACTCCAAACATGGTGTTAAGGAGAGTGGATTTTCCTGTGCTCTGAACTCCCAGAACTGTAACTACCACTATCCTGTTCTTTGAAGACACCAAAATATTGAGCTGAGAAAGAACATCCTTCACCCATCTGAGAGGAATGTTGGAAGCATCTCCATCTACAAGCTCAACAGGAAATCCGTCCAGCAATAACTGAGCACAGAGTCTGGGCAGATGTTGCAGTTGTTTACGTGATGGGTTTGTTTCTGGAAGGCAAAGAGACGCTTCATATATCTGACCCATTTCTCTGAAGAAGTGCTCAAGTCCCAGTGAGCTACTGGAAAGTTGTTGGTCAATTTTTTTAATCTCTTGTTTGTATACAGAGCCCCTGCACTTCTCTTTATACTCTTTATACTTCTCCCTCAGGCTAGCCAGTTTTAGACGAGAATTATTATCAAGGTTTATTCTCATCCATTTCAGGAAGTAGCACCTTTCGGTTTTCTCGCTGGATATGGCTTTGATGAAGCAAGTCATTGCTTTGGACATAGCTTTCTCATTTTGCTTCTTCCGGAGTTCATATATTTGATCTTGAAGATTGCATTTGTAATCTTCTATGCTTTCAGAACCAAGATTTTTGAAGACGAAATGTTTCCTTTTCTAACAAAGTCAATTCCTTCCATATCTGGCCTTGTAAAGGAAGTTGTTGTTCTTTGTATTTTAGTGTGTCTTGAATCTCTGCAGTGATGGCATCTGCTAACCTCTTCCCAGCCTGGCACTCTTCAGAGTTTTCATCAACCATGATTCCTAGATCTTGGGCAATGTCAGCCATCTTCTCAACAGACATCTTGTACTGTGAGTTATTAACAACACTGTTGACTCTATCTCTCAATTGTTTGACAAAGTCTGCATCATTCATCTGTTTTGTCTTTATTAAAATGTTGTTTTTAGTCAAGGCAAGACTGGTTGCCAGTTTTTTAACAGGATCAACTCTAAAGTTCTTGTCCTGTTGGTTTCCCACCAGAAAGATCTGAGCTTTGTGGTTTTTGTTAGTCAGCAATTTGCACTCAGAGTCCAGCTGATCAAAGAATACAAAAACTGCAGCAGATGTCTGACACAAAAAGGAGAATTGTGTTTCAAATGAAGCAATGTCACCACGAAGGTTGGCTATAGCAACTGGCTCACTGAAAATGTCCATATTTGTGTTTCCACAAGGGAGGCACCAGGTTATCTCAGTCAGTCCACTGGATATTGTTTTTAGTCTGTCTCCACACTCCATGTTGTGGTGAACAAAGGTGTCATGGTACTGCTGAGAGGTACTCAGAAATTTATTGAGCATCTCTGATTTGGACAAGGAGCACTCACCAAATCTCACGAATGAGACCATTGGAAGTTCAGAAGCAGTTATTCTTTCTTCTCTGAAGCCCTTTGATTGTAAAAGATCAGGGGGTCTGTACTTCCTAACAATGTCTCTCATGGCCCACAGCATGAGGGTGCACTGCTTTGTATCACTGTTGGGAAGCAGCAGAGGGACAGAGAACTGACACATGGACATTTTTAGGGCCAGTTCTTGCTGAACAAAACCATCAGAACACAGAAATAGAGCAGTGATGATATCAAGAGGATTTAGTGTTTCATCCTCATTTGGACTGTCAAGAAAATCAAAATCAATGTCATCGATACCTAATGGATCATCACGGTTAGACTCAGAAGCAGATGTGCATTTTATCTTTCGAGCTGTTACATTCACCATCATCAGTTTCTTGAGAAAGTACCATGGAAGATCTGATTTATACTTAGGGTGGCTCATCATCAATGGTCTTCTTATTGATCTCAAGTATCTTGCTGAGTGGCAGCTTCTCCCTATAGAACTGCTTCAACCCTAGATCCTCCAGAAACCTCTCAAGGTCCGTCCCTGTTAAAAATAAAGCCAGATTCATTAATCTTAAACACCAAATATTTCTTATGTCAATATTGTTTCAGGAAGTCCAAAATACCAATATTCTAGCTGCAAGGAATGCACTGTGTGCCATGCAAAAGTATTCATACCCCTTTAAACTTTTTAATGTTTTGTCTTATTACAACTTCACATTTCTATGTATTTTATTTGGGTTTTTCTGTGATAGATGTTAATATTAATATGGGCCTGCTCCTGCTTATTTCTGAAGGCCCGTCTTACCCCGGTTTAAGATTTGGCAGTAAAGGAGAAACGATGATCAGAGGCAAACATTTAAAATATGCATATTTAATTCATTTGGAATTCCAAAGTAGACAGAAACTTTCATTATCATTTCACTGTATTCAGTATATTACCCGGCCTCCTGCCCCATGGTGATTCAAGTGATTCTGTCTGCTTTACAGTACTCTGAAGACATCTTTTAAAAAGACTAACTGCCCCTCCTCATTTTTTTTGGGGGGGGGGGGAGGGGGGGGGGTGGAGCCCAGACATGGAGGGTCTGCTTCTAAAACAAAGAGGCTGTTTTTCTCAAGGTCTTCATTCAGTAAAGCTTGATTTATTACTTAAACCGTCTGATCAGGGGTCAAGCCATAAACTAGCTCTCAACATATTCTGCGAGCTGTGTGCTTACTGCCCTCAAAAGGGAGACACAATTTAGAAGCCAGGAGTTCCTTATTACTTTTCATACAAATGCATGATTAATATAACAGTTAATTTTATTTTCAATTCAATTCAATTCAATTCAATTTTATTTATATAGCGCCAAATCATGAAACATGTCATCTCAAGGCACTTTACAAAGTCAAGTTCAATCATATTATACAGATTGGGTCAGATTATACAGATTGGTCAAAAATTTCCTATATAAGGAAACCAGTTGATTGCATCAAAGTCCCGACAAGCAGCATTCACTCCTGGGGAACCGTAGAGCCACAGGAAGAGTCATCTGCATTGTACATGGCTTTGCTGCAATCCCTCATACTGAGCAAGCATGAAGCGACAGTGGGAAGAAAAACCACCCATTAACGGGAAAAAAAACCTCCGGCAAAACCGGGCTCAGTATGAACGGTCATCTGCCTCGACCGACTGGGGTTACAGAAGACAGAACAGAGACACAACAAGAGAAACAAAAAAGCACAGAAGCACACATTGATCTAGTAATCTGTTCTACATTAGATGGTAGTAGCAGGTGAGCCGTCTTCTCTGGATGATGTCACAGTTAACAGAACGCCAGACCAGGTGTACCTACTATGAAGAGAAAAGAGAGAGAACAGAAAGTTAAAGCAGAAATGACAACACATAATGCATAACTGAAGAACAGTAGAACTCAATATAGTGAGAAAATTAGATCCTGATATACTCCAGCAACCCAAGCCTACAGCAGCAAAACTATAAAGGTAGCTGAGAGTAACATGAGTCACTAGTTATAATTTTTGTCAAAAAGAAAAGTTTTAAGCCTAGTCTTAAAAGTAGACAGGGTGTCTGCCTCACGGACCAAAACTGGGAGTTGGTTCCACAGGAGAGGAGCCTGATAGCTAAAGGATCTGCCTCCCATTCTACTTTTAGAGACTCTAGGAACCACCAGCAGACCTGCAGTCTGAGAGCGAAGTGCTCTGTTAGGAACATACGGGGTAATCAGAGCTCTGATATATGATGGAGCTTGATTATTAAGGGCTTTATACGTTAGAAGAAGAATTTTAAATTCTATTCTTGATTTAACAGGAAGCCAATGAAGGGAAGCTAAAATTGGAGAAATATGATCCCTCTTGTTGATTTTCATCAGAACTCTTGCTGCAGCATTTTGGATCAGCTGAAGGCTTTGAACTGCATTTTGTGGACTTCCTGATAGTAAAGAATTACAATAGTCCAGCCTTGAAGTAACAAATGCATGGACCAGTTTTTCAGCATCACTCCTGGACAGAATGTTTCTAATTTTGGCGATATTCCGGAGGTGAAAAAAGGAAACTCTGGAAACCTGTTTAATATGGGATTTAAATGACATGTCTTGGTCAAAAATAACACCAAGATTTTTTACTTTATTACCAGAGGCCAGGTTAATGCCACCCAGATTAAGTGATTGGTTAAGAAGTTTATTTTTTGAGGACTCCTCAACATAGACCATTACAAATTAGCACATAGCAGTGGAGAGAAACTAAAATGTTTTTTTAATAATTTGTAATAATTTATTATTACAAATTATTAAAAAAAGAGTAGCTAAACAAAGTACCTTTTCGTTTAGCTACTCTATTTACATGTGTGCAGGTGTTGCAGCAGGCTTACCCATTCTGTCAGTTCCCATTTCTTGTTACTGAAGGAATTGCTTCATCGTCGTTTGTACAATGTCCTCTTTCCTGTCGTATGTCAGAGGCCAGATGATCACCTCACCATCTGGACTCTCCAGAGATGGATACACAAGTTCACTTTAGATTTTGTGCTCTGCTGTCTTCACACGATAGCATTAACCTACGGGGGAGAAAATAACATTAGTACTATCCACATTAGTATGTTATAAAGTATGTTTTTCAAGCTGGATTTCACAGTAAATAGAAAATACAACACATGCTACCTAGATAAGAACTTCCTTTATTGTCCCACAATGGGCGGAACAAGAAAATAATGTTACACATTATATCAGTCATGAAATAATGCAGCTGATCTAATCCAAAGTTAGTTCTAAAGCAACAGAGAATGAATTTATCACAAAGGCCAAAATAAAGTGTTAGAAAAATGTAAATGTAATCATTTTATTTTAATCAAGTTACAGGCATTTGGTTTGTTTTAAGAGTTTGCTTTCAGGAAGGTTCTGTTGTTTTTAACCTTAGATAAGGGAGAACAAATCATTTTCCCAGATAAGGAATGTCTCCCTTATCCAGCTGTGCAAGAAGCTGGTGAGTTGATCATCACCCGAAATATAAACTTGCTTCCTTCTTTGTTTTCCAAACACCATTGTTTTAAACTCAAGACTGTGATTAAATCCTCCTGACCTCATGTGATGTGTGACAATAAAGACAAGGGGACAGATGCAGTCCGGGGCAGTCAAACTCAAGCTTGTGAGAGAACAGGTCTCAATGCTCCTGGTTCGTCTGCCCTCTTCCTTGTGAAGAGTAAAAAACTTGTGTTTGTGCTGGTTTTCTTTCCAGAATAAAGAGGTTATTTATCATAACCCTATCAGCTTGGTGCCGTGACCCGGATCCCAACATATCGACTCGCTGACGAGAGGAGCAACGCGCTGAAAACCACTGCAGGTCTGTGGCAAGGACCTGTTAAAAGTCCCGGGAGGTAATTTCCTTGCTGGGCCAGCGTCATAGGTTAACTCCTTTCGCCAACGAGAGATTGATGGGATTCCGACCGTGAAGAAAACCACACAAATCAAGTAAGTTTTAAACGACGGTTAAAGTCCGTCGTTCAGGGTTTAAGTCCCTTTTAGTAAGTTTTAAACGACGGTTAAAGTCTGTCGTTCAGGGTTTAAGTCCCTTTTAGCAAGTTTTAAACGACGGTTAAAGTCTGTCGTTCAGGGTTAAAGTCCCTTGTTATGGTGATTAAAAGTTCCCAGAAAAGTTAATCGAGGGTTTGAGTCCCTCGAAGCAAAACTGCCGGTTTGAGTCCGTCGCAGAAGTTAAGGAATAGCAGGTTAAAGTCCTGAAAGCTACATAAGAAAAAACTCAGGTTAAAGTCCTGAAAAGCAGGTTAAAGTCCTGAAAAAAGGGAAACTCAGGTTAAAGTCCTGAAAGGTAACTAAAAAAAGAAAAGTCCTGGAAACTATATAAAAACAATGCAAAAGTAAAATAGGATGGGTTCAGGACAAAGTAGAAAGGGAAATCCCACAGGGGATGAAAAGTTTATGTATTTGATTGATCCAAGTAATTTAAAATACTTGGAGAAATGGAAGAAAAAGTATAATATTGATGGTGTGTTGAAACTGAATCATTGGGAAAACGTGTGTCGGCTAGAAACAAGCGCTAGTGCAAAGACAAACAAAAACAGAAAAAAATAAAAGAGCTTGAAATTGCACGCTGTTGGTTAAATCAAGCACAAAAAAGACAGGTTGCACAAGCAAAAAATAAAGCAGACCGTCAAGCAACTGTAATGTTCGTGCGCTCTGAAGATAATGAAACGCAACAGAGACAGCCCCAACCCGCAGGAGGGGGTGGGGTGGCCGATGGAGCAGCGCGTCAAAGCCCGACTTCATCACCTATTTGGTCTCCTACAAGTTTAGGCTCTAAACAAAAAAGAACCCGCCAGAACATTACTTCAGTAACGCAAACTATGGTGGCAACTGAAGAAAACAGACCACCACAGTATTATCCCTTAAACCCCCCCAAGGATGTTTCAAATCTGTACCCTGAACTGGATGGACTGAGTAAATCAGATCATTCGTTGTCTACAGACCAGTCCAAAGGCTTGTGTCCTATGGTGCAGGTCGCAAATCCTAATGTAGGAGCTCAGCAGCCTCAAACAATTCCAGTTTTCCGTCCATGGTCGTTAGAGGAAACCAGAAAGACTGTAGAAGATGTCATTTCTCCACAGGAAGATCCAGAAATATGGACCCAAGACATGGAGGGAATTTATAACTCATATGGTTTTAATGGAAATGAGTTCGGACAAGCCTTACAGTTGTCAGTGGGAAAACATTGGGAAAAAGTAAGGGCGAATCATACAGGCAGAACCCCACAAGGCGGAATATTTGAACATCAAGTGCAAATGGGGATCAAACAAAGGCAGAAATGGACAGCTCTATCAAAAGCAGCGCGTGCAGTTTTCCGCAGAAGAGCAGATTATGGACACTTGGTGTCCATAAAACAAAAAATAAGGGAAGACGTAGACGAGTTCAAAATACGTTTTGAAAAAGAATATAGGTTTCACAGCGGCATCCCTCCCGCTGACAGAGATGAAACACCATATCAGCAACAGCTAAAAAAAATGTTGATGGGAGGTTTCCAGCCATATATCTATGCATGGGTTAAAAAACATTTACTTACACTGGCAACGTCCAATGTAACCACAGTTATGAAATATGTGCGTCAAAAAAGAGAAACACGCAAAAAAGGGAGTTGGTGCATCTGGAGGGGGGACACACATTTTCTGTGCAGATCTTATGTGTGATTCAGAAGAAATATTTGCTTTCCAAGCCACCTTCAATGGTGTCGAGGAGGTTGCCGAGGAGGCAGGGGCGGTTCTAGCGACCGAGGGGGCTATCAGCCCAGATAAAAATAAAATAAAAAATAGATGGAGGATGCAGCAATAATTAGACCATGCCCAGTGGGTGCAGAAACAAGTACAGTTACAAGCCATGTTATCTCAGAAGAAGGTAAAAAGATAAAGGGGAAAAAAAACAAAAAACAAAAAAAACTAGCAGACTACATGAGAGAAATGTTGCAGTCTAAAGAAGTGTCCAATGCATATTTACTGCCAGGAGAATCTTTTTCTCCACAGGAACCACAAGCAGTGAGACCAGGAGACTGGGTGTTCATCAAAGTCATCAGAAGGAAGGACTGGGCGAGTCAAAGGATGGAAGGACCATACCAAGTGCTCCAGACCACGCCAACAGTTGTAATGATCGCTGAAAGAGCTTCCTGGATTCACCTCAGCCACTGTAAGTTACAGAGAGTGTTAAATACCTAAAGGTTGGAACAGTGGGGAAGTCCGATTTACAAAGGGGTTTGGTTTTTTAGGGCCATTCGTCTCAACGTCGGTGAAGAAATCAACTGATCCTTGTTCTTTAGAGTCCTGGGTAAAATTAACATCTCTGTTAACCTAGCAAAAATGTTTGCTGGACTCTGTTTGAGTCCAGATCCGCTAAGTGAGAGAGGAAAGAAGTTAATCTACTCCACTGCCATGAAGATTTGGCTGGGAAATCTCCCAAACCATCACCCAGAGAACTTGTGGCAGATGAATGTGACGATGTTGGCTGAGGAGAAGAACATGAGTAACTGCTACGTATGCTCAGTGATGCACAAATCCACCAGACAACCCACCCTGTATGCTAAGAGCATGCCGGCAGGAGACGGAACGTGTTTCCTGAGGACTGCCCTCGTACCCGTGTTTGCACCTGGAAATGGGTTTAATGGTACTGCAAAACAGAATGGTTTTGGACATGTTAACTGCTAGCCAAGGTGGCGTATGTGTAATGATTGGAACATCCTGCTGTACATATATTTCTGATGCAAATAAAACTCATATTACTGAAGCTTTGTCTGCTTTAAAGAATCTGCAACAAGCAATGTCCCAAGATGCTGTTCCTCTAAGTATAGACTTCTTCTCCTGGTTCTTTTCAGGATCTTGGTGGCACCTCTTGCTGAAAATAATGACACCCATTATTATTATTATTATTATTATCATTATTATTATTATTATTATTATTATTATTATTATTATTATTATTATTATTATTATTATTATTATTATTTGTTTTTACTGCTTGTGTAATCCCATGCCTAAAATCTATGATCGCTAAAACTATGGGAAATATAATGTTTCAATATCAAATGCTTTCACAAATCCCTCTTGAAGAAATACAACCTGCAATTTAAGTTTTCCTGTGTTAAATGCTTAACAAAAATGACAGTCTCATTAAAAATGCAGAATGCAAGAAATGAGTACTTGAAGTAGGTTAAGTTAAGCTTCAATTGTAAATAAAAATGATTAAAAGGAGGGAAATGTTAGAAAAATGTAAATGTAATCATTTTATTTTAATCAAGTTACAGGCATTTGGTTTGTTTTAAGAGTTTGCTTTCAGGAAGGTTCTGTTGTTTTTAACCTTAGATAAGGGAGAACAAATCATTTTCCCAGATAAGGAATGTCTCCCTTATCCAGCTGTGCAAGAAGCTGGTGAGTTGATCATCACCCGCAAAATAAACTTGCTCCCTTCTTTGTTTTCCAAACACCATTGTTTTAAACTCAAGACTGTGATTAAATCCTCCTGACCCCATGTGATGTGTGACAATAAAAGCAGAAGAGACAAAGGTAGCCGGTGCAGATGGAGCTGAGACTGTGACGAAAACGGCCTCACGTTTTTGGCCCTCTGCCCTCTTTCTTTGTGAAGAGTAAACACTTGCGTCTGTGTTGGTTTTCTTTCCAGGATAAAAGGGTTATTAAAACTTAACCCTATCATAAAGGTTAAAAAACAGTAAGCATTGTACAACTATTATTAATACAGCTGTTAGATATTACTTGAAGCAACAGGTTGCCGGAGCTGTTAAAAGCAGTTATAGGGAAAATAACACATAAGTCATAGCCTTGCCTGCAAGATGAATTCTCGTAGTATTTCTGTTTACAAACACAAGAGAATCCATCTTGTACCGCATTGGCTTCAACTGTTTGTGTCCGAACCAATAACATGCTTCTTTATCAGTTGACCTTAGAGGCTGTGATATCATTACCGGTTCAGAGAATACTTTTGTGAAGTCAAATAAATCTAACCAGTAAATGGATCACAATCTGTGCAACACTAAACTTTCCTAAAGCGCTGTTGCTTTACTGATTTGTTTTCATTTATAGCCTTTTATAGCGTCCTACAAATTCATGCTAGCTTGTCTGGTCGAAGCAAGCTAATATCTTGTCACTAGGGGGACTGGAGCGACAGGCATGTGAGAGTTTGTAAATTAATTGCAAACACTTATTACCAATCCAGTCCTATACCTTTACCTGGCTCTGTTTTTTTTAGATCGTTGCTGCTCCTTCTCTTTCTCATGTCCCTCCTCATCTGTCTCTTCCTCCTCCCCACTCCTATGACTGCCATTATTCTGTCTCTCTGCATCAATTCCACCACTGAAACTGGTCACATCAGTTACAAATACCAACAGTAATGAATGTTGTAAAATGTAGAGTATAAGGACCCAAATTCAATTAAAAAACAAACAAACATGGAAAGTTCTAAACACACAAACACTGTAAGGAAATTACTCAACATAATAGATGTGAAAAAACATAGTTTACACCTTATGTCAAAAGTGAATTTTTTTTTAACATCTTCAGCCGGCGCTCAAGTGAAAAGTGCATTTAACAGTTCCGATTAGTAATGAAGTCATTTCACTGCGATATATTGTCATTGAACAGCCGCAGACAAAATCTTGATGTTCCTATCAGCAGCGAAGCAAAAGCCCTCCAGGAATTGCAGAGACACAAGAAACTATACAAATTTTTCACTATACAGTTCCTGCCCCGTTTTCACAGAGGCTGACAAACCTTTGGTAATCCTCTCAAACCACAGGCTGAAGCCTTAAACAATATTAAGAAGGGCCAAAGCATTTGGCTTTGATCGGAGAAGTGGAGGGCACATTCCCAGCTATTTGAGTCTGAGTGACGGTCTCAGATAGAATGAAACAAAAAACATTCAAAAAGCTAAATAACCTGCAAAACATGCAATAACTATTTCAGATAGGTGGTTTCTAATGTATTATCAAAATAAACCATGTTTTGTGATGGTTTAGATTAGGTTTTTTTTAAAAGGTTCGAGTTGGAAGCGAGTTGTTGACCCGGGTGGGAGTAAAAGATCATTTTGATGTCATCCAAGCACAAAATAAATCTAGCTAACATAAATAGGACAAGATGTACTTTGTTGATCCGACAATTGGGGGATTATTGAGCAGCAGCGGCATAACATATAGAAATCAAACTAAACACAAGACCTAAAAATATGAAGTGGTATACATTCTTACATCCTAAAGTTAAATCCGTTTTGTTCCATAAGAGACTATGGGTTTACCAGAATATATGAATAAAGGTGAGCTATTAAAAATAACAGTGTGAAACCTATCAGAAGATTATCAGAACAATTAGCATAAAAGTACACTGAGAATAATGGTCTGACGTTTTTAGCTGCTTCTTTGTAGAAATATTTCAGGATTTGTGTTGTTTCTTACATTGTTACTGCATTTAAGATACAAAATTAGAGATTAGTGAGAAAAACTGATTTATTGATTATTCACATTTTGGAAGCCTGAGCAAAAGACGGCAATATTTAGAAACGTAGTGAGTAAACAGTTACAGTTACTTTTTATTTTATTTAAACACAATGAATTTTGATGTGTAATCACGCTGACTGTTTGCTTTAACGGTGGTAAAATCAGACTTTATATGTTTTATTTAGTAAGACCCATTTAGAAACCATTCTCTGAAACAGAAATGCCCTAATCCTCGGCTCCAAAAAAACAAAGAAACAAGATTATACACAGGTAGATTTCATTTACTAATAAACACAAATTTAGGGTGGTATTGGCTGCGCAGTGGGTAGCACTGTTGCCTTGCAGCAAGAAGGTTCTGGGTTCAAAGCCAACCCTGGGTCTTTCTGCATGGAGTTTGCATGTTCTCTCTGTGCATGCGTGGGTTCTCTCCGGGTACTCCAGCTTCCTCCCACAGTCCAAAAACATGACTGTTAGGTTAATTGGCTTCTCTAAATTGTCCTTAGGTGTGAGTGTGTGCATGAATGGTTGTTTGTCTCTGTGTTGCCCTGCGACAGACCGGCGACCTGTCCGGGGTGTACCCTGCCTCTGCCCAGTGAACGCTGGAGATAGGCACCATCAGGTAAGATAAGATAAGATAGTCTTTATTGATCTCACAATGGAGAAATTCACTCGTCACATCGGCTCATACAAGAAGGTGCAGAGTAGGGAAGGTGCATTCAGTTATATACAGTGAATCTTCATATCTACAATGGATCAAAAGAATACCAAAAAAAATACAAAAAAGGAAATAGGAATGTAAATGTCTCATTTACATTCTTAGTGGTCTATATATATATATATATAAACATATCTATATACTTAAATATATACATATATCTATGCGCCTACTTACATACGCACCTACGCGTATGTACGTGCATATACATTGTATACATTTGTACATACATACATACATACATGTGGGCTGACTTATGTTCAGGTGGTGATAGCAGCAGAAGTCACTACATCAGGATTATTGCACAGGTTGTAGGACAGTGTATTAATTAGATTATTGCACATTAGTTATTGCACATTACTTATTACAGTTATAGTGCAGCATTGTAAAATCTGATAGCAGCAGGAATAAATGACCTGCGGTAGCGCTCCTTTCTACAGACAGGAGGTGACCCCCAAGAGGGATCATGAGGGATCAAGCGGGTCAGAAAATGGATGGATGGATAGGTATTCAAAACCTCTGGAGGTTTTTCACATTTTGTCATGTTACAAACACAACCTTCAATGCATTGTTTGGCATCAAACCCAGCTGCAGTGCTTGTTTCCAAAAAGCTAAAGCTTAGTCTCTTCTGATCGAAGAGACCAAAACACCCAATTCCAGTCTAACTCGCAGAACAGTTAGGTTTTCAGTTTGTGATGGTAGCACAGAGTAGGCTTTTTTCTACCCTGACTCCTGAGCAGCTGGTTGATATATAATATACCATACATGATGGTTTTAGAGATTTTGTATCCTGAAAATGCTGCACTTGATAATAAGTTTATTATTATCGAATTTAGTTTTATCCACACTGCAGGCTAAAGGTTGTAAGGTAGTGGTGCTAGCCGCTTTTTTTCTTAGGGGACGTTATATTCACTAGATACAGGGAAACTGGACTAGGGGGGTAGTCTCACCCTTTTGCAGCACAGCAACCCTAAACATTAATGCTAAACATAGATCAAAGATGGAGTGGTTTAAATCAGAGCATACACCTATATAGGCTAGACTGGTCTTCCCAAATAGAAAATTTAACTTGAACTTAAATAATTTTTCTTAAATGCTGTTTAAAAAAAATAAAAGTTTTTTTCTCGGATATTCTGACAGATGAAATCAGCAAACAGCTCCTTAATTTTCAAGGAAAAAAAAGACATTTTACTGTAGGCAACCGGCAAAAAAACACATTTGCTAGCACGTAGTAAAACCCTAAAACTCTCCTGATATGCTTTCATCTTATTTTTACCCCCGTCATTATGTTGATTGCAAAAGGGGCATTGTGCCGCGTCATGCTGCCGCTTGTCTCATTGGCCGACACCTACCCGGAACTGAGTGAATGCCTCCCTGTTATGTTAATTGAGACGGAAGGATGTGTCATGCAGCATTTAACCTTGTCTGATTGAATAAGGTTTGATCCCATGGCCTGCACAGTCACCAGATCTAAATATTATTGAGCCACTTTGGGGTGTTTTGGAGTGAGTCAGGAAACATTTTCCTCCACCAGCATCACATCGTGACCTGGCCACTATCCTGCAAGAAGAATGGCTTAAAATCCCTCTGACCACTGTGCAGGACTTGTATATGTCATTCCCAAGATGAATTGACGCTGTATTGGCCGCAAAAGGAGGCCCTACACCATACTAATAAATTATTGTGGTCTAAAACCAGGTGTTTCAGTTTCATTGTCCAACCCCTGTATATCTTGACTCATCAAAAAAAGCTGCAGGATATATGCAGCTTTTTTTGCGTCTGTCTTCTGGCTTGTCATCGTGGATGTTGAAATCTCTCACAATTATTAAACAGTCATAACCAATGCATATGACAGATAAAAGCTCATTAAAGTCATTGATAAAACTTTTGTCATATTTGAGTTCTGGGACACAGCCGTTTATCGGTTTGTTTTAGAACAGTGTGCATCTGCTGAAAATATTGGCAGTGAAACGTGTTTTCCCATCTTGATTTAGTCTAACTCCATTCGGTCTGAAAAGAGGATAGTGCTCCCTGAAAACCTTGTAGTGTCAGTTAAGTTCAGGGAGCTGACAGAGCATTCTTTCATAAGCTATTTTTAAATTGAATCAAATTCATATAAATCAAAAATATAGCAAAGAGTTGCATAAAAGTAATGAAAATAGCAAACTAAACTTCCTACCTTTGAAGAAAATCTTTTCGGTACGAATTCTTTCAAAAACATCAGACGTTTGCAGTCATGAGGATGAAGCAGCAGTTCTTGATGTTTGCAGTGCTGTGCAGTGCAGTCTGAGGGGCTATGCAGGACCTTACTCCTTTTATAGCCTTAATGTTGCTTTCACTTTTGGTTTTCGATTTTCTATTTTAATGGTTTACCAGAAAGTCAAGCTGTTTCCTGTAAAAGACCTGATTGACACTTTCAATTTCTAGATGTGTTTTTTCAATATGGAATCTGAAGACAGTTTGTCAGGAAGCCATAGCTCAAGATTCAATTCTGTGTTTTCATTAGCTGTGAGTGAAAATTGTCATACTTAACAGTAAGAAAGGCTTGAAAGCCTTAGTCTGTGTGAAAAAATCTATATAAAATGTTTCACTTAGTCAATGGAGTTAATGACAGACACATTTTTCAATAATATTCTAATGTGTTAAATGGGTCTATATTAGCTTTACTAGTTTGAATGTCTTGGCATTTCCCCCAAAATTTGTAGTGAAATGGGGAAAAGCTGCTCAACAGTCAAAGGAAACTAGCCTGACGTAGTCATACTCAATTCTAGTCAGAATTTGAGTCTGATACTGCTCCATAGAGCTGTGATTATGGGGCGTGTTTCGAACGAACCAGGAAAAAAAATGCCTCAGCACTCAATTGGATAGACCTACAACCAATAAGAGCAACGCAGTGTGTGACGTATGTTAAGCGAACCATAGTTGTTAACAGAACTCAACTGTTCGCTGGAAAAGAAGTAGCCTAGAATAAGACAGGGTTTCCCGCAGCGCCTCGCCAACATTCCAAAAGAAAAAAAAAAAACTAACTCGATATGCTTGCATGTTTATTTGACGGTAATACTAAACATAGATCAAAGATGGAGTGTTTTGCTGTTGCTTTCGCACGTGCATATAGTGAATGGCAGGGTCCGCGCAAAACTTGTCTCTTGTAAGGATACAAGGAGTCATTCAACACACGAACCTCATTTTTCAGAAAAACAATAAAGGCGAATGCACATACCCTCTTCAGCAGCAGCCATCGCTATTGTAAACGAATTCAACCCAAGCGCGCTTTGGTGACATGGTTGATTACGTTACTGTTGATCATCTGTCCATCATCGTATAAAGCCCGCCCTGACAATTTGATTGGCCCGCCAGATATTGGCGAGCATACTCGCGCTACTATTGACCAATGCCAGACCGAACTTCCCGACCGAAAAACGTTGTGGGCGGGACTAAGTTCGGAATGGCACCCAGGTTAAAAGGAAACACACATGGAGAGGAAACATTGTTTGAGACAGGCTTAGTTTAACATTTAAGGAGTTTATTGCAATCAGGGCAATATCAAAATGACAGGCCTAGATATGAAAGCTGGGGAATCTTACCCAGTATAGAATTGTCAAAGATGTATGAAAATAGTCCCTCGTGGAATAAATAATTCTCTAAAATAAGAAAAACTACCTAGATGAATGAGAACACTTTAATAGTTTTATTAAAAACTGTGCAAGGGGAACGGTCAGAGAAAAGAGTCTGCAGCTGTTCTAGGGAGCGTTGAAGCTTACGTCAGTATTTTTAGGACAGCAGTTTGACAGTGTATGGCCGGTCAATGGTATCACCTCTTTCACAAGACAGTCTGTACAATAGCAGACACAAGGGTGTGTGTGTGAGTGTGTATAGGCGTACACGGATCAAGACTGGCTCTCTGCTTTCTAGTCCTTCCACGGTAGAGTTGAGAAAGTGGAGGAAGAGACGAAGCAGTGCAGCAGATATATCCTATAACTTATAAAAAATAATGTTGCTGCAGTCAAAAGTCCATGCTACACAGTAAATTTGTAAGAGTAAGATCTATACTACGCAGATTGAAGATCAGATAGGACAACCCTGTCCTATCTGATCATTTTTTAATAACATTTGAGTTTAATCTAACTGAGTTCTCCACCCCCAAAAGAGGGTTCCATTATAGTAGATCTTTATCGGATAATGCTGTATCAAAACTTAAAGAGTCTGTCCCCTTTTTAATATCCTCCGTATTGCAGAAATGCCCTGTAGATGGCAGCAATGTTGTTTCTTCCAATTCACAAATAGATGTTTTTGTAAACGGTATGACTTCGTCATTGCGTTCTGCATTAGACAATGTAGCTCCCTTGAAAAAGAAGGTGATTATTCACAGGAAGCTGGCTCCTTGGTTTAATTCAGAGCTGCGTTCCTTGAAGCACAATGTTAGGAAATTGGAGAGAAAATGGCGCTCTACACACCAAGAGGAATCCTACCTAATCTGGAGGGACAGTCTATTGTTGTATAACAAGACCCTTTGCAGAGTTAGAGCAGCATATTTTTCATCATTAATTGAGGAAAATAAGAATAATCCTAGATTTCTCTTCAGTACAGTTGCCAAACTTACCCAGAGCCACAGCTCTGTTGATCCATCCATTCCCTTAGCTCTTAGCAGTAATGATTTTATGGGATTCTTCATAAATAAATTGATTCCATTAAAAATAAAATAATTGGCATCCTCCCCAACATGATTACCTCGTCCTCAGTAAGTGAGGCAGCATTGGAGGAATCCTTAGAACCTGCGCAGTGTCTGAACTGTTTAAAAGCAGTAGAGCTTTCTGAGCTATCTAAAATTTTAGCTTCATCTAAACCTTCTACCTGTATGTTAGACCCAATCCCAACCAAGTTGTTTAAGGAGGTATTCCCTCTGATCAGTGGTCCTATTTTAGACATGATTAATCTATCCTTGGTAAATGGATATGTACCACAGGCTTTTAAAGTAGCTGTTATTAAACCTTTACTTAAGAAACCATCTCTTGATCCAGATGAGTTAGTAAATTACAGACCTATATCTAATCTTCTTTTCTTATCTAAAATTCTTGAGAAAGTAGTTGCTAATCAACTATGTGAACATTTACAAAGTAATGACCTACTTGAGGAGTTTCAGTCAGGCTTCAGAGCTCATCATAGCACTGAAACAGCTCTGGTGAAGGTCACTAATGATATTCTCATGGCCTCAGATAATGGACTTGTGTCTATACTTGTCCTGTTAGATCTCAGTGCTGCATTTGATACAGTTGATCACAATATTCTCCTACAAAGACTTGAGCATACTGTAGGGATTAAGGGAAAAGCATTAGGCTGGTTTAAATCTTATCTGTCGGACAGATTCCAGTTTGTTCATGTTAATAATAAATCTTCCTCAAACTCTAGGGTCACTTGTGGAGTACCACAGGGTTCAGTCCTTGGACCAATTCTATTTACTATATATATGCTTCCGATTGGCAAAATTATCAGACAGCATGGGATTAATTTCCACTGTTATGCTGATGATACTCAGCTATATTTATCCATAAATCCTGATGAATCCAATCAGTTACTTCGACTGCAGTCATGTCTTGATGACATCAAAAGCTGGATGACTTTAAATTTCCTGCATTTAAATTCTGACAAGACAGAAGTTGTAATCTTTGGGCCAGAGTCTTCAAAAAATAAAGTTCTTAATCAATCACTTAATCTGGATGGCATTAACTTGGCCTCTGGTAATAAAGTAAAAAATCTTGGTGTTGTTTTCGACCAAGACATGTCATTTAAATCCCATATTAAACAGGTTTCCAGAGTTTCCTTTTTTCACCTCCGGAATATCGGCAAAATTAGAAACATTCTGTCCAGGAGTGATCCTGAAAAACTAGTCCATGCATTTGTTACTTCAAGGCTGGACTATTGTAATTCTTTACTATCAGGAAGTCCACAAAATGCAGTTCAAAGTCTTCAGCTGATCCAAAATGCTGCAGCAAGAGTTCTGATGAAAATCAACAAGAGGGATCATATTTCTCCTGTTTTAGCTTCCCTTCATTGGCTTCCTGTTAAATCAAGAATAGAATTTAAAATTCTTCTTCTAACGTATAAAGCCCTTAATAATCAAGCTCCATCATATATCAGAGCTCTGATTACCCCGTATGTTCCTAACAGAGCACTTCGCTCTCAGACTGCAGGTCTGCTGGTGGTTCCTAGAGTCTCTAAAAGTAGAATGGGAGGCAGATCCTTTAGCTATCAGGCTCCTCTCCTGTGGAACCAACTCCCAGTTTTGGTCCGTGAGGCAGACACCCTATCTATTTTTAAGACTAATGTTAAAACTTTCCTTTTTGACAAAGCTTATAGTTAGAGTGGCTCATGTTACCCTGAGCTATCTCTATAGTTGTGCTGTGATAGGCCTAGGCTGCTGGAGGACATCAGGGTCTAACTTTCTCACTCTACTGATTTCTACTGTTCTCCAGTTTTGCATTGTATAACATAAAAATGACTGTCGTCATTTCAGCTTTTAACTTTTTGCTCTCTCTCTCTTTCTTCATAGTAGGTACACCTGGTCTGGCGTTTTGTTAACTGTGACATCATCCAGAGAAGACGGCTCACCCGCTACAACCATCTAATGTAGAACAGATTACTAGATCAATGTGTGCTTCTGTGCTTTTTTTGTCTCTCTTGTTGTGTCTCTGCTCTGTCTTCCGTAACCCCAGTCGGTCGAGGCAGATGACCGTTCATACTGAGCCCGGTTCTGCCGAAGGTTTTCCTTCCCGTTAATGGGGAGCTTTTCTTCCCACTGTCGCTTCATGCTTGCTCAGTATGAGGGATTGCAGCAAAGCCATGTACAATGCAGACGACTCTCCCTGTGGCTCTACGGTTCCCCAGGAGTGAATGCTGCTTGTCGGGACTTTGATGCAATCAACTGGTTTCCTTATATAGGACATTTTTGACCAATCTGTATAATCTGACCCAATCTGTATAATATGATTGAACTTGATTTTGTAAAGTGCCTTGAGATGACATGTTTCATGATTTGGCGCTATATAAATAGAATTGAATTGAATTGAATTGAATTTTTTTTGGTTGGGACCAAATGTTGCCTTTTTCTGAGTAAGATTTATTCAATATGAGTAAATTTTACTCAAATAAATTTACGGTGTATTGTACTTTTCTTAAAAGGGTCTAATTTGTATCAATACAAATTATAGCAAAGAGTTGCATAAAAGTAATGAAAAGAACAAAATAAACTTCTTATCTTGGAAGAAGTTCTTTTTGGTACAAATTCTTTCAAAAACATCAGACTTTTGCAGTCATGAGGATGAAACAGCAGTTTTTGATGTTTGCAGTCCTGTGCAGTGCGGTCTGAGGGGCTGTGCCCTTAATGTTGCTTTCACTTTTGGTTTCTTGATTTTAATGGTTTACCAGAAAGTCTGTGGAGGACCAAGTCTTCCATAATTAGAAATAAATACAGAAGTAAATAAACGCTCAATAAATAAATATGCATACAATTAATTGGCACCAAAAATACAATAAACACATAAATGTAGGTAGAAATTAAATTATATAGTGAGACATAAATGTATATATCTCTTTTAATTAGCTACTTAATTTATTTATTACTTATTTTTTCAAGTATTTATTTATGTGCATGTTATAATATTTCTGTCTGTTTTATTCTTTCTTTGTATTTTTTGCCCCATTTATTTATTCCATGCTATTTATTTCTGCCTGTCGTTTTTACATTTATGCCTGTCATTTTTACATTTCTGTATGAATTTCTGCCTCATTATGCAAATGAGGAGGGTGGGTCTTAAGGGGTCAACTTCTGCCCATTTGTTGGTTAGCATTTTACTGCATTCGTTGAATCTACATCGGCACCGGCCACAGTCACAACAAAGATGGCTACCTACGATGACGTCAGTGAGTTGAGGCATTTAGCAACTGCTAACGTTTTAAGTATTGGTTTTATTAGTTTCTGTTTGGATGCTCTGACAGAACGTGTGTTTCAGTTAGCTGCACACATGGTTGTTGACAATGTAGTTTTTCAGAATGTGGAGGAAGCGGCCCATCTTCTTAACTCGGTCGCTAACGTTAATCACACACCTGGGATAGCTGGTCGCCCTGCTTATATACTGCCTGTGGACGCCCTGGAAGGCCTTTTACATGCGGGTTTGCCTGTTGGTGCCATTGCAAGGCTTTTTGGAGTCAGCAAAACAGTTTATCGTCGGATGGCAGCGCATGACATAAGGTGAGTGTACCATTACATGTGATGCCAATAACCAGTGTGTGTAACGTTACCAATTCACAAGAATGACGCAGGAGAAAGACAAACCCCTCCTAGCTTGTGTCAATTTACATAGTTATGGAACTAAATAAGAATGCATAGAAAGTAACGTTAAGTCGCACACACAGTGACTTCAGGCTCTCCTCAAAAGACTTCAGATTCGACTAGGACTCGATGTGCAGGTGCAGCTGCCCCGCCATTCATCATAAACTTTGGCTTTAAAACTTCACACAAGCCCCAAACAAAGAAACGCTGAATGCAAAATATGTTAGTAACATGTGTTGACTAAAGGTCCATTCATACCCTACGTATGGCCTACACGTCCGTATTTCTGTCCGTACGTTCTATCCGTTGACTCCTTCATACATCCGTCCGTTAAGGTGCGCAATAACCAATATTTCCTCTAGGTGGCAGTGCTGGGCGCCAATAATTCGTCATTGATCAAACATGGCAAGGGTCCAAGACGTGATTTTGTTGTATTTGCTCGGTAAGTAAACTTTTTGTTTGTCCCTGTGCCTCGGATCTAAATCCTCCTCACTATTTAAACCACTTTCTTTATTTTGACAGGTGAGATCTTCAAGTCATTAGGTTTTCAATACAGGATTGAAGGCACAACACTGAGTCGGATAGTTATGGAAACGTGCACAGCCCTCACTGCAGTGTTGTGTGATGTTTACTTGAAGGTAAATCTCTGTTACAGCTATTTTTATACTGTTTAATGGTTTACTGAACATTTTTCAAATATGTTTCACAAGTTACCCAAAAGTCCTTAATTTATTTCTCCAGTCTTTGTGAAATGTGTTATAAAAACAAGTTTAAGACATAAAAACATGTTTTCAAAAATATTTATTTCATACATCATATTTTGTGTTCCACAGACACAATCAACTGACTGAGTGGACGGCCATTGCCAGAGACATTGAAAACAAATGGCAGTTTCCACACTGCTTATGAGCAATAGATGGGAAACATGTATTCATTCAACCCCCTGGCAACAGTGGAAGCATGTTTTACAACTAGAAGTCTAGGTTTTCCATCCTACTTATGGTACTTGTTGACGCAAACTACAAGTTTGTGTATGCAAGCGCAGGGACACAAGGAAGGGTGTCTGACGCTGGAGTGTTTGCTCAGTCTGACCTTAGAGATACTATGGACACAGGCACACTGAATTTCCCCCCTGATGGCCCCGATAATGTGATTCCGTACATGCTCATTGGTGATGACGCGTATCCCCTCTGACGAAATCTGATTAAACCATATCCTTTTCGGAACCTTAACAACAATCAGCGGATCTTCAACTACCGTCTTTCCAGAGCACGGCGTGTTGTGGAGAATGCTTTTGGAGTTCTTGTGAATCGGTTCAGGGTTTTCAGAACAACTATTTGCCTGAATCCAGACAAGGTAGTCACCATTGTGTTCACATGTCTCTGTCTCCACAACTTTCTCCGACAGCAGAGGTCTGAGGCCTACGTACCACCTGGTTATGTAGATTCAGAGGATGCTAACAACCAGCTGATTGAAGGAACATGGAGAAAGGAGGGCACTCTTCAGTCCATTTCAGCAGGCCAAGCACCCAACCCATCAATGGAGTCAAAGAGACAAAGGGAGGTCCTCTGCCAATACTTTGTCTCACCTGCAGGAAGTGCGTCATGGCAAGAAAACATGATGTAGGTCAAGGACCAAAGTTAAAACTATTGAGTATTTTTTTATTTTTTTGGAATGCACTCCCTTGTATAGAAATTAAAGTTATAAACAAAAGTAGTTCACAAACACCCTTCATATCATCTACCTATTAATAACTAGGAGTGTTACTTTAAAAAGTTGGAAATTTCAGTACTTGTGTTTACAACCTTCTGATGTCATTAAAGCAATACAAGTGACAACGATGTGTCGCCTACAATTTCATTTTAAAGTTTACCAATCATAGAGCCTACTTTAGTGTTTTGTAGTTTGTTTTAATATTGAAAAACATGTTATTGTACCTTAATGGGAAAATTTACTCCTTCAGAAAAACCTTTATTTACAAAATGTGCAAACAGTGCTTCATTCAAGTAGATAGCACATCAAGAACAACAGTTCGACTGTTTTCTTTTTTAACTTCACACAAACTTGTGTGTAGAAACATATAGATTAAAACAAATCTATATTTTTATGAAAAACAAACTATTAGCTTAATATATTAAGACAAATACTTGAAATTCTCCAAAACCAATGTGGTTTCTGTCACATAAAGAACTTTGATCTCTCTTACTTGACACATTTGTTTTTAACAACCCAGCTACTCAGAATTTAGTATTGTTGTAAATGACATAGGCTGGGTAGATGGGGCCTGGTAGTCTTGAGGGATACAAAGATGGCCTAGGCAGCTGACTTGCATAATGGCTTTGGCCATTATGCAAGTCATTATCTGGCCGTTTTTTGTACTTGCTGGAGCAGTGAGAGTTTGGCCATTTCAAGGCTGTGCTGAGCCCATTGTGGCTTTTGTTTTTTGACCCATTGTTTTTGGACCGGCTGACATGTCACAGGCAGACTACTTTCCTCTTCTGGCACTACTGACACTGGACTGGTGGTGTCTGAAGAACTTAACACATCTGCTTCACTTTCCACAGTGGATGGATCCTCCTCTCCCTCAAGTGTCCTCTGACTCAGTGCCAGGCTGTGGGAAAAAGCGCAGACAGCAGTCAGAATAGAGTGATTACAATGAAGTAACAAATTTGATCAGTTACTCCAGTCAGATAATTTCACACGAAATTATCATTAGGTGCAGGTTGACTGGAGTGACTTATTTCAACCTCAAGGTGTTTGAATTTGTACATTTAAGTGTGCATTTCTTTGGACTTTAACATTATTGTGATATTCTGAGTTCTGTTATGGTTTGTTAGTGTTAGTTTTCCTTCTCTTTCCTGTCTTTTGTTATCTGGCTGTTTTGAGTTCTGTCTAGTCTGGTTTCTTGTTTAGATTAGTGTTTACTGTTGTAGTTTATTCTGTTATGTCTTCAGAAGTTTCTTAGTTTTGGTTTGGGTTTTTTTATTTGTTCTTGTTTTGAGCCTCGGCACTGATGTCTGGTCTAATTACTTACTCTGCACACCTGCCTAACTCCACCCCTGCTGCAATCACCTCTCACCGGTTTCACCTGATTCCACCTCCATATAAACGGTTGAGACCAGACATCAGTGCCAGGTTGTCCTGTTGAGTATGGGTGAGTCTCCTCCTGCAAATCCTGTGTGTTAGGTTTGCTTTTTGGATTTTTTGACCCCTTTTCCTCCAGAAAACTGAGCCATTCTGTCCGGTCTGTTCCTGCCTTGTCTGCCCTGCTCGTTTGTTTATTTTTTGTGTCATCTATTTGTTCAACAGCCTGTTTGGATTTTTTCCCCTGATTTTTGAGTTGGTGATTAAAGAGCTTTTTTTTTTAAGAAACCTCTGCTGTTCTGGCTGAATTCTGGGTCCTTTCCCTCAGAACATTACAATTATATCCATCATGTCCCCACCAATAGCCCCTTTATGCTGTGGTTATATGAACTTACTCTCAGTGTAGATTCTGTATTTCTGTGGATGACATGACCCTTTCAAAAAATCCACTTCTGCTTTGGAGTCAGTGGTTTCTGGGTTTGGGTTTTAGTAATTTTCCATATTGTGTCCGGAGTGATGCCACACGGGTTTTAACCTCATTCATTGCAAAAGAAACAAGTGTATTTATTGACGTATATTGTCACTAACTCTCTTTCTCTCCACACACACACCAACCCCAACTCAATGCTGCTGGTCAAGACAAACATAGACATCATATACGTAGACGCCCAATTGGTCGCTGCCGGCCGCTAGGCTGATGTGCCTGCAGGGCGGCCATCTTGGGTCAGACCACAGATCAGACAGCTGCTGTCAAAATGAATAGGAGGCAGCTCAGATCTAATTTTAATCACATGTTCACAGTGATCGTGACCTTTCAGACAGATTACACATATTTATTCAGAACCAAAACTATTTAAACTGAAGTCAAACTGGATGAAAAATGTACACGCACTTACATATTTTGCAATCTCTCTCTCTCTTACTTCCTATATATATATATATATATATATATATATATATATATATATATATATATATGTGTGTGTATATGTAATCTTTGGGCCAGAGTCCTCAAAAATAAACTTCTTGGTTATTTTTGACCAAGACATGTCATTTAAATCCCATATTAAACAGAGTTTCCTTTTTTCACCTCCGGAATATCGCCAAAATTAGAAACATTCTGTCCAGGAGTGATGCTGAAAAACTGGTCCATGCATTTGTTACTTCAAGGCTGGACTATTGTAATTCTTTACTATCAGGAAGTCCACAAAATGCAGTTCAAAGCCTTCAGCTAATCCAAAATGCTGCAGCAAGAGTTCTGATGAAAATCAACAAGAGGGATCATATTTCTCCAATTTTAGCTTCCCTTCATTGGCTTCCAGTTAAATCAAGAATAGAATTTAAAATTCTTCTTCTAACGTATAAAGCCCTTAATAATCAAGCTCCATCATATATCAGAGCTCTGATTACCCCGTATGTTCCTAACAGAGCACTTTGCTCTCAGACTGCAGGTCTGCTGGTGGTTCCTAGAGTCTCTAAAAGTAGAATGGGAGGCAGATCCTTCAGCTATCAGACTCCTCTCCTGTGGAACCAACTCCCAGTTTTGGTCCGTGAGGCAGACACCCTATCTATTTTTAAGACTAATCTTAAAACTTTCCTTTTTGACAAAGCTTATAGTTAGAGTGGCTCATACCCTGAGCTATCTCTATAGTTGTGCTGTGATAGGCCTAGGCTGCTGGAGGACATCAGGGTCTAATTTTCTCACTCTACTGAGTTCTACTGTTCTTCAGTCTACTGTTCTCCAGTTTTGCATTGCATTACATTGAAATGACTGTCGTCATTTCAGCTTTTACCTTTTTGCTCTCTCTCTTTTTTCTTCATAGTAGGTACACCTGGTCTGGTGTTCTGTTAACTGTGACATCATCCAGAGAAGACGGCTCACCCGCTATTACCATCTAATGTAGAACAGATTACTAGATCAATGTGTGCTTCTGTGCTTTTTTGTCTCTCTTGTTGTGTCTCTGCTCTGTCTTCTGTAACCCCCAGTCGGTCGAGGCAGATGACCGTTCATACTGAGCCCGGTTGTGCCGGAGGTTTTTCCTTCCCGCTAATGGGTGGTTTTTCTTCCCACTGTCGCTTCATGCTTGCTCAGTATGAGAGAATAAAAATAATCCTAGATTTCTCTTTAGTACAGTTGCCAAACTTACCCAGAGCCACAGCTCTGTTGATCCATCCATTCCCTTAGCTCTTAGTAGTAACGATTTTATGGGATTCTTCATAAATAAAAATAAAATAATTAGCATCCTCCCAAACACGATTACCTCGTCCTCAGTAAGTGAGGCAGCATTGGAGGAATCTTTAGAATCTGCGCAGTGTTTGAACTGTTTAGAAGCAGTAGAGCTTTCTGAGCTACCTAAAATTTTAGCTTCATCTAAACCTTCTACCTGTATGTTAGACCCAATCCCAACCAAGTTGTTTAAGGACATATTCCCATTGATCAGTGGCCCTATTTTGGACATTATTAATCTATCCTTAGTAAATGGATATGTACCACAGGTTTTTAAAGTAGCTGTTATTAAACCTTTACCTAAGAAACCTTCTCTTGATCAAGATGAGCTAATAAATTACAGACCTATATCTAATCTTCTTTTCTAAAATTCTTGAGAAAGTAGTTGCTAACCAACTTTGTGAACATTTACAAAGTAATGACCTACTTGAGGAGTTTCAGTCAGGCTTCAGAGCTCATCATAGCACTGAAACAGCTCTGGTGAAGGTCACTAATGATATTCTCATGGCCTCAGATAATAGACTTGTGTCTATACTTGTCCTGTTAGATCTCAGTGCTTCATTTGATACAGTTGATCACAATATTCTCCTACAAAGACTTGAACATACTGTAGGGATTAAGGGGAAAGCATTAGGCTGGTTTAAATCTTATCTGTCAGACAGATTCCAATTTGTTCATGTTAATAATAAATCTTCCTCAAACTTTGGGGTCACTTGTGGAGTACCACAGGGTTCAGTCCTTGCACCAATTCTATTTACTATATATATGCTTCCGATCAGCAAAATTATCAGACAGCATGGGATTAATTTCCACTGTAATGCTGATGAAACTCAGCTATATTTATCCATAAATCCTGATGAATCCAATCAATTACTTCGACTGCAGTCATGTCTTGATGACATCAAAAGCTGGATGACTTTAAATTTCCTGCATCTAAATTCTGACAAGACAGAAGTTGTAATCTTTGGGCCAGAGTCCTCAAAAAACAAACTTCTTAACCAATCACTTAATCTGGATGGCATTAACTTGGCCTATGGTAATAAAGTAAAAAATCTTGGTGTTATTTTTGGCCAAGACACGACATTTAAATCCCATATTAAACAGGTTTCCAGAGTTTCCTTTTTTACCTCAGGAATATCGCCAAAATTAGAAACATTCTGTCCAGGAGCGATGCTGAAAAACTAGTCCATGCATTTGTTACTTCAAGGCTGGACTATTGTAATTCTTTACTATCAGGAAGTCCACAAAATGCAGTTCAAAGTCTTCAGCTGATCCAAAATGCTGCAGGCAAGAGTTCTGATGAAAATCAACAAGAGGGATCATATTTCTCCAATTTTAGCTTCCCTTCATTGGCTTCCTGTTAAATCAAGAATAGAATTTAAAATTCTTCTTCTAACGTATAAAGCCCTTAATAATCAAGCTCCATCATATATCAGAGCTCTGATTACCCCGTATGTTCCTAACAGAGCACTTTGCTCTCAGACTGCAGGTCTGCTGGTGGTTCCTAGAGTCTCTAAAAGTAGAATGGGAGGCAGATCCTTTCAGCTATCAGACTCCTCTCCTGTGGAACCAACTCCCAGTTTTGGTCCGTGAGGCAGACACCCTATCTATTTTTAAGACTAATCTTAAAACTTTTCCTTTTTGACAAAGCTTATAGTTAGAGTGGCTCATGTTACCCTGAGCTATCTCTATAGTTGTGCTGTGATAGGCATAGGCTACTGGAGGACATCAGGGTCTAATTTTCTCACTCTACTGATTTCTACTGTTCTTCAGTCTACTGTTCTCCAGTTTTGCATTGTATACATTGAAAATGACTGTCGTCATTTCAGCTTTTAACTTTTTGCTCTCTCTCTCTTTCTTCATAGTAGGTACACCTGGTCTGCGTTTTGTTAACTGTGACATCATCCAGAGAAGACGGCTCACCCGCTACTACCATCTAATGTAGAACAGATTACTAGATCAATGTGTGCTTCTGTGCTTTTTTGTCTCTCTTGTTGTGTCTCTGCTCTGTCTTCCTGTAACCCCAGTCGGTCGAGGCAGATGACCGTTCATACTGAGCCCGGTTCTGCCGAAGGTTTTCCTTCCCGTTAATGGGGAGCTTTTCTTCCCACTGTCGCTTCATGCTTGCGCAGTATGAGGGATTGCAGCAAAGCCATGTACAATGCAGACGACTCTCCCTGTGGCTCTACGGTTTCCCAGGAGTGAATGCTGCTTGTCGGGACTTTGATGCAATCAACTGGTTTCCTTATATAGGACATTTTTGACCAATCTGTATAATCTGACCCAATCTGTATAATATGATTGAACTTGATTTTGTAAAGTGCCTTGAGATGACATGTTTCATGATTTGGCGCTATATAAATAGAATTGAATTGAATTGAATTGAATTTTTTTGGTTGGGACCAAATGTTGCCTTTTTCTGAGTAAAATTTATTCAATATGAGTAAATTTTACTCAAATAAATTTACGGTGTATTGTACTATAGCAAAGAGTTGCATAAAAGTAATGAAAAGAACAAAATAAACTTCTTATCTTGGAAGAAGTTCTTTTTGGTACAAATTCTTTCAAAAACATCAGACGTTTGCAGTCATGAGGATGAAACAGCAGTTTTTGATGTTTGCAGTCCTGTGCAGTGCGGTCTGAGGGGCTGTGCCCTTAATGTTGCTTTCACTTTTGGTTTCTTGATTTTAATGGTTTACCAGAAAGTCTGTGGAGGACCAAGTCTTCCATAATTAGAAATAAATACAGAAGTAAATAAACGCTCAATAAATAAATATGCATACAATTAATTGGCACCAAAAATACAATAAACACATAAATGTAGGTAGAAATTAAATTATATAGTGAGACATAAATGTATATATCTCTTTTAATTAGCTACTTAATTTATTTATTACTTATTTTTTCAAGTATTTATTTATGTGCATGTTATAATATTTCTGTCTGTTTTATTCTTTCTTTGTATTTTTTGCCCCATTTATTTATTCCATGCTATTTATTTCTGCCTGTCGTTTTTACATTTATGCCTGTCATTTTTACATTTCTGTATGAATTTCTGCCTCATTATGCAAATGAGGAGGGTGGGTCTTAAGGGGTCAACTTCTGCCCATTTGTTGGTTAGCATTTTACTGCATTCGTTGAATCTACATCGGCACCGGCCACAGTCACAACAAAGATGGCTACCTACGATGACGTCAGTGAGTTGAGGCATTTAGCAACTGCTAACGTTTTAAGTATTGGTTTTATTAGTTTCTGTTTGGATGCTCTGACAGAACGTGTGTTTCAGTTAGCTGCACACATGGTTGTTGACAATGTAGTTTTTCAGAATGTGGAGGAAGCGGCCCATCTTCTTAACTCGGTCGCTAACGTTAATCACACACCTGGGATAGCTGGTCGCCCTGCTTATATACTGCCTGTGGACGCCCTGGAAGGCCTTTTACATGCGGGTTTGCCTGTTGGTGCCATTGCAAGGCTTTTTGGAGTCAGCAAAACAGTTTATCGTCGGATGGCAGCGCATGACATAAGGTGAGTGTACCATTACATGTGATGCCAATAACCAGTGTGTGTAACGTTACCAATTCACAAGAATGACGCAGGAGAAAGACAAACCCCTCCTAGCTTGTGTCAATTTACATAGTTATGGAACTAAATAAGAATGCATAGAAAGTAACGTTAAGTCGCACACACAGTGACTTCAGGCTCTCCTCAAAAGACTTCAGATTCGACTAGGACTCGATGTGCAGGTGCAGCTGCCCCGCCATTCATCATAAACTTTGGCTTTAAAACTTCACACAAGCCCCAAACAAAGAAACGCTGAATGCAAAATATGTTAGTAACATGTGTTGACTAAAGGTCCATTCATACCCTACGTATGGCCTACACGTCCGTATTTCTGTCCGTACGTTCTATCCGTTGACTCCTTCATACATCCGTCCGTTAAGGTGCGCAATAACCAATATTTCCTCTAGGTGGCAGTGCTGGGCGCCAATAATTCGTCATTGATCAAACATGGCAAGGGTCCAAGACGTGATTTTGTTGTATTTGCTCGGTAAGTAAACTTTTTGTTTGTCCCTGTGCCTCGGATCTAAATCCTCCTCACTATTTAAACCACTTTCTTTATTTTGACAGGTGAGATCTTCAAGTCATTAGGTTTTCAATACAGGATTGAAGGCACAACACTGAGTCGGATAGTTATGGAAACGTGCACAGCCCTCACTGCAGTGTTGTGTGATGTTTACTTGAAGGTAAATCTCTGTTACAGCTATTTTTATACTGTTTAATGGTTTACTGAACATTTTTCAAATATGTTTCACAAGTTACCCAAAAGTCCTTAATTTATTTCTCCAGTCTTTGTGAAATGTGTTATAAAAACAAGTTTAAGACATAAAAACATGTTTTCAAAAATATTTATTTCATACATCATATTTTGTGTTCCACAGACACAATCAACTGACTGAGTGGACGGCCATTGCCAGAGACATTGAAAACAAATGGCAGTTTCCACACTGCTTATGAGCAATAGATGGGAAACATGTATTCATTCAACCCCCTGGCAACAGTGGAAGCATGTTTTACAACTAGAAGTCTAGGTTTTCCATCCTACTTATGGTACTTGTTGACGCAAACTACAAGTTTGTGTATGCAAGCGCAGGGACACAAGGAAGGGTGTCTGACGCTGGAGTGTTTGCTCAGTCTGACCTTAGAGATACTATGGACACAGGCACACTGAATTTCCCCCCTGATGGCCCCGATAATGTGATTCCGTACATGCTCATTGGTGATGACGCGTATCCCCTCTGACGAAATCTGATTAAACCATATCCTTTTCGGAACCTTAACAACAATCAGCGGATCTTCAACTACCGTCTTTCCAGAGCACGGCGTGTTGTGGAGAATGCTTTTGGAGTTCTTGTGAATCGGTTCAGGGTTTTCAGAACAACTATTTGCCTGAATCCAGACAAGGTAGTCACCATTGTGTTCACATGTCTCTGTCTCCACAACTTTCTCCGACAGCAGAGGTCTGAGGCCTACGTACCACCTGGTTATGTAGATTCAGAGGATGCTAACAACCAGCTGATTGAAGGAACATGGAGAAAGGAGGGCACTCTTCAGTCCATTTCAGCAGGCCAAGCACCCAACCCATCAATGGAGTCAAAGAGACAAAGGGAGGTCCTCTGCCAATACTTTGTCTCACCTGCAGGAAGTGCGTCATGGCAAGAAAACATGATGTAGGTCAAGGACCAAAGTTAAAACTATTGAGTATTTTTTTATTTTTTTGGAATGCACTCCCTTGTATAGAAATTAAAGTTATAAACAAAAGTAGTTCACAAACACCCTTCATATCATCTACCTATTAATAACTAGGAGTGTTACTTTAAAAAGTTGGAAATTTCAGTACTTGTGTTTACAACCTTCTGATGTCATTAAAGCAATACAAGTGACAACGATGTGTCGCCTACAATTTCATTTTAAAGTTTACCAATCATAGAGCCTACTTTAGTGTTTTGTAGTTTGTTTTAATATTGAAAAACATGTTATTGTACCTTAATGGGAAAATTTACTCCTTCAGAAAAACCTTTATTTACAAAATGTGCAAACAGTGCTTCATTCAAGTAGATAGCACATCAAGAACAACAGTTCGACTGTTTTCTTTTTTAACTTCACACAAACTTGTGTGTAGAAACATATAGATTAAAACAAATCTATATTTTTATGAAAAACAAACTATTAGCTTAATATATTAAGACAAATACTTGAAATTCTCCAAAACCAATGTGGTTTCTGTCACATAAAGAACTTTGATCTCTCTTACTTGACACATTTGTTTTTAACAACCCAGCTACTCAGAATTTAGTATTGTTGTAAATGACATAGGCTGGGTAGATGGGGCCTGGTAGTCTTGAGGGATACAAAGATGGCCTAGGCAGCTGACTTGCATAATGGCTTTGGCCATTATGCAAGTCATTATCTGGCCGTTTTTTGTACTTGCTGGAGCAGTGAGAGTTTGGCCATTTCAAGGCTGTGCTGAGCCCATTGTGGCTTTTGTTTTTTGACCCATTGTTTTTGGACCGGCTGACATGTCACAGGCAGACTACTTTCCTCTTCTGGCACTACTGACACTGGACTGGTGGTGTCTGAAGAACTTAACACATCTGCTTCACTTTCCACAGTGGATGGATCCTCCTCTCCCTCAAGTGTCCTCTGACTCAGTGCCAGGCTGTGGGAAAAAGCGCAGACAGCAGTCAGAATAGAGTGATTACAATGAAGTAACAAATTTGATCAGTTACTCCAGTCAGATAATTTCACACGAAATTATCATTAGGTGCAGGTTGACTGGAGTGACTTATTTCAACCTCAAGGTGTTTGAATTTGTACATTTAAGTGTGCATTTCTTTGGACTTTAACATTATTGTGATATTCTGAGTTCTGTTATGGTTTGTTAGTGTTAGTTTTCCTTCTCTTTCCTGTCTTTTGTTATCTGGCTGTTTTGAGTTCTGTCTAGTCTGGTTTCTTGTTTAGATTAGTGTTTACTGTTGTAGTTTATTCTGTTATGTCTTCAGAAGTTTCTTAGTTTTGGTTTGGGTTTTTTTATTTGTTCTTGTTTTGAGCCTCGGCACTGATGTCTGGTCTAATTACTTACTCTGCACACCTGCCTAACTCCACCCCTGCTGCAATCACCTCTCACCGGTTTCACCTGATTCCACCTCCATATAAACGGTTGAGACCAGACATCAGTGCCAGGTTGTCCTGTTGAGTATGGGTGAGTCTCCTCCTGCAAATCCTGTGTGTTAGGTTTGCTTTTTGGATTTTTTGACCCCTTTTCCTCCAGAAAACTGAGCCATTCTGTCCGGTCTGTTCCTGCCTTGTCTGCCCTGCTCGTTTGTTTATTTTTTGTGTCATCTATTTGTTCAACAGCCTGTTTGGATTTTTTCCCCTGATTTTTGAGTTGGTGATTAAATAGCTTTTTTTTTAAGAAACCTCTGCTGTTCTGGCTGAATTCTGGGTCCTTTTCCTCAGAACATTACAATTATATCCATCATGTCCCCACCAATAGCCCCTTTATGCTGTGGTTATATGAACTTACTCTCAGTGTAGATTCTGTATTTCTGTGGATGACATGACCCTTTCAAAAAATCCACTTCTGCTTTGGAGTCAGTGGTTTCTGGGTTTGGGTTTTAGTAATTTTCCATATTGTGTCCGGAGTGATGCCACACGGGTTTTAACCTCATTCATTGCAAAAGAAACAAGTGTATTTATTGACGTATATTGTCACTAACTCTCTTTCTCTCCACACACACACCAACCCCAACTCAATGCTGCTGGTCAAGACAAACATAGACATCATATACGTAGACGCCCAATTGGTCGCTGCCGGCCGCTAGGCTGATGTGCCTGCAGGGCGGCCATCTTGGGTCAGACCACAGATCAGACAGCTGCTGTCAAAATGAATAGGAGGCAGCTCAGATCTAATTTTAATCACATGTTCACAGTGATCGTGACCTTTCAGACAGATTACACATATTTATTCAGAACCAAAACTATTTAAACTGAAGTCAAACTGGATGAAAAATGTACACGCACTTACATATTTTGCAATCTCTCTCTCTCTTACTTCCTATATATATATATATATATATATATATATATATATATATATATATATATATGTGTGTGTATATGTAATCTTTGGGCCAGAGTCCTCAAAAATAAACTTCTTGGTTATTTTTGACCAAGACATGTCATTTAAATCCCATATTAAACAGAGTTTCCTTTTTTCACCTCCGGAATATCGCCAAAATTAGAAACATTCTGTCCAGGAGTGATGCTGAAAAACTGGTCCATGCATTTGTTACTTCAAGGCTGGACTATTGTAATTCTTTACTATCAGGAAGTCCACAAAATGCAGTTCAAAGCCTTCAGCTAATCCAAAATGCTGCAGCAAGAGTTCTGATGAAAATCAACAAGAGGGATCATATTTCTCCAATTTTAGCTTCCCTTCATTGGCTTCCAGTTAAATCAAGAATAGAATTTAAAATTCTTCTTCTAACGTATAAAGCCCTTAATAATCAAGCTCCATCATATATCAGAGCTCTGATTACCCCGTATGTTCCTAACAGAGCACTTTGCTCTCAGACTGCAGGTCTGCTGGTGGTTCCTAGAGTCTCTAAAAGTAGAATGGGAGGCAGATCCTTTAGCTATCAGGCTCCTCTCCTGTGGAACCAACTCCCAGTTTTGGTCCGTGAGGCAGACACCCTATCTATTTTTAAGACTAATGTTAAAACTTTCCTTTTTGACAAAGCTTATAGTTAGAGTGGCTCATACCCTGAGCTATCTCTATAGTTGTGCTGTGATAGGCCTAGGCTGCTGGAGGACATCAGGGTCTAATTTTCTCACTCTACTGAGTTCTACTGTTCTTCAGTCTACTGTTCTCCAGTTTTGCATTGCATTACATTGAAATGACTGTCGTCATTTCAGCTTTTAACTTTTTGCTCTCTCTCTTTTTTCTTCATAGTAGGTACACCTGGTCTGGTGTTCTGTTAACTGTGACATCATCCAGAGAAGACGGCTCACCCGCTATTACCATCTAATGTAGAACAGATTACTAGATCAATGTGTGCTTCTGTGCTTTTTTGTCTCTCTTGTTGTGTCTCTGCTCTGTCTTCTGTAACCCCCAGTCGGTCGAGGCAGATGACCGTTCATACTGAGCCCGGTTGTGCCGGAGGTTTTTCCTTCCCGCTAATGGGTGGTTTTTCTTCCCACTGTCGCTTCATGCTTGCTCAGTATGAGAGAATAAAAATAATCCTAGATTTCTCTTTAGTACAGTTGCCAAACTTACCCAGAGCCACAGCTCTGTTGATCCATCCATTCCCTTAGCTCTTAGTAGTAACGATTTTATGGGATTCTTCATAAATAAAAATAAAATAATTAGCATCCTCCCAAACACGATTACCTCGTCCTCAGTAAGTGAGGCAGCATTGGAGGAATCTTTAGAACCTGCGCAGTGTTTGAACTGTTTAGAAGCAGTAGAGCTTTCTGAGCTACCTAAAATTTTAGCTTCATCTAAACCTTCTACCTGTATGTTAGACCCAATCCCAACCAAGTTGTTTAAGGACATATTCCCATTGATCAGTGGCCCTATTTTGGACATTATTAATCTATCCTTAGTAAATGGATATGTACCACAGGTTTTTAAAGTAGCTGTTATTAAACCTTTACCTAAGAAACCTTCTCTTGATCAAGATGAGCTAATAAATTACAGACCTATATCTAATCTTCTTTTCTAAAATTCTTGAGAAAGTAGTTGCTAACCAACTTTGTGAACATTTACAAAGTAATGACCTACTTGAGGAGTTTCAGTCAGGCTTCAGAGCTCATCATAGCACTGAAACAGCTCTGGTGAAGGTCACTAATGATATTCTCATGGCCTCAGATAATAGACTTGTGTCTATACTTGTCCTGTTAGATCTCAGTGCTTCATTTGATACAGTTGATCACAATATTCTCCTACAAAGACTTGAACATACTGTAGGGATTAAGGGGAAAGCATTAGGCTGGTTTAAATCTTATCTGTCAGACAGATTCCAATTTGTTCATGTTAATAATAAATCTTCCTCAAACTTTGGGGTCACTTGTGGAGTACCACAGGGTTCAGTCCTTGCACCAATTCTATTTACTATATATATGCTTCCGATCAGCAAAATTATCAGACAGCATGGGATTAATTTCCACTGTAATGCTGATGAAACTCAGCTATATTTATCCATAAATCCTGATGAATCCAATCAATTACTTCGACTGCAGTCATGTCTTGATGACATCAAAAGCTGGATGACTTTAAATTTCCTGCATCTAAATTCTGACAAGACAGAAGTTGTAATCTTTGGGCCAGAGTCCTCAAAAAACAAACTTCTTAACCAATCACTTAATCTGGATGGCATTAACTTGGCCTCTGGTAATAAAGTAAAAAATCTTGGTGTTATTTTTGGCCAAGACACGACATTTAAATCCCATATTAAACAGGTTTCCAGAGTTTCCTTTTTTACCTCAGGAATATCGCCAAAATTAGAAATATTCTGTCCAGGAGCGATGCTGAAAAACTAGTCCATGCATTTGTTACTTCAAGGCTGGACTATTGTAATTCTTTACTATCAGGAAGTCCACAAAATGCAGTTCAAAGTCTTCAGCTGATCCAAAATGCTGCAGCAAGAGTTCTGATGAAAATCAACAAGCGGGATCATATTTCTCCAATTTTAGCTTCCTTTCATTGGCTTCCTGTTAAATCAAGAATAGAATTTAAAATTCTTCTTCTATCGTATGAAGCCCTTAATAATCAAGCTCCATCATATATCAGAGCTCTGATTACCCCGTATGTTCCTAGCAGAGCACTTCACTCTCAGACTGCAGGTCTCTAAAAGTAGAATGGGAGGCAGATCCTTTAGCTATCAGGCTCCTCTCCTGTGGAACCAACTCCCAGTTTTGGTCCGTGAGGCAGACACCCTGTCTACTTTTCCTAGTTAGTTTTCCTCTCCACTGTCGCTTCATGCATGCTCAGTATGAGGGATTGCTGCAAAGCCATCAACAATGCAGACGACTGTCCACTGTGGCTCTACGCTCTTTCAGGAGGAGTGAATGCTGCTTGGAGAGACTTGATGCAACATGCTGGGTTTCCTTAGAGAGTAAACTTTCTCACCAACCTGGAGGATCTGATGGAGTCTGACTTTGGAAAGAGCCTTGAGATAAAATGTTTCACGAATATACACTATATAGATAAAATTGAGTTTAAATTAAAGGGTTTTTGGCCCCGGCCGCCCCCCAGGGGGCCAGGCCCCGCGAAGCAGCCACTGGGAATGGGCCGGCATACACCCGAGGAGCCGCCCCAAACCCGAGGCCCATCAACGCGCCTGAGGGCCAAAGGCGCCCGCCAGCGCAGCGGAGGAGGGCAGGAGGTGGGGGGATGGGCTCCGCACCTAGCAGAGACTTGAGATGTTCTTGGGAGAGGGAGCAGACCGGACCCGAACCTGGAAAAAAAAAAAAAAACTCTTTCACACCAACCCTCCCTAGTGCCCCACTCACCACACACAGATTTAGAGGGGGAAAAAAAGGACGCTGTACACACATTCCCACATAACACTCTCATCCAACACTCACAAGAGGGGGGGTCACCACACTTCAACTATACGACTGTCTGTGCCCGACCTCCGGCCCCGCCCCCGGATGCCCCCCGGACCAGGCCCCACCAAGAGGAGGGGCCAACACGACCCGCACGGGCCACCCAGCCAGAGCACCCCACACCCCCTAAATTTCTAATAAACCCCCTCCCTCCCCCCCTTACCCTATCCACCCCTGCCCCCACCCATCATGTCCTATTTAAATTATTGTATAGAAGTTTGGAGAAGTTGTTACAAGAAATTGTTACCTTTAATCACTCTGTAAAAACAAGCCATCAGAATTGCACATAAAGTTACATTTTATGATCACAACGATCCACTTTTTCTCAATAAATTCAGTTTAACATTGCAAGACTTGGCAAATTATAAAGCATCCCAAATTATGTATAGGGCATCAAAAAACTCCCTGTCAGATAACATCCAAAATCTATTTCACATCAGAGATGCTCATCAAGGATACAATCTGAGAAGAACTAATAAATGTCAGCTAAAAGTAAGAACATTAAAATTTATGTGCGTCTGTGAAGGGAATTGTGTCATGGAATAGCCTTGCAGAAGGGATAAAACGTCTAAAAACCTTTCCAAATTAAAGATTTGAAAAATGTGCAATGAAAAAGTACCTTTAGGAAAGTGACTTTATATTAAATTAATACACAATTTACTCACAATGTTTTGTAATATTGAAATCGTTACTGTCTATTTGATAAGAACTTTAAAGGGAGAAGCTTCAAAGTTTATTTTTTCGGCTGACTCCATTTAAGTTTTGTGTTTTTTGGCTGGGCAATATGTTCTGGAGGGCGGGATGTAGGATCAGAGCGTGTTTGGGCCTGTTTTTGTTTTAGTTTTCTCTGATGTGTTGGTGTTAGGGTGGATTGTCGGCGTTAATGCTTGTAGTGTAGTATAGTGTTTCCTCTAAAGAGTGAGAAGTGTAATGTTGGGGGTTGGAACCTTATAAACATTGCCTATTCAATCGTCTTTTCAAATCAGTTATCTTTTTTTTCATGGATTATAAATGTGAATACAGATTATTTTACTTGCAGGTTTTAAACAAATAAACAAAACAGACTTTTCATTTAGTGATTCTTGTCTGTTTTTAAGGTTTTTTATGGGTTCATGTTTGTGCTGCTTCACCGAGGACAGAAATTGTCCCTCAGAACCAGAATCAAAAATACTTTAATAATCCCAGAAGGGAAATTACTTTTTCAGTACAACCGCCATATACATCACAATCAGGGGGAGACGATTTACTGAGGCCATGCTGCCAAGGACACCGCCTTACACGGTGCCCACAAGGCGCTGCCATTGTCTATGTAGAAAGATAGAAGCCACAATAGGAAAGGAAAGGGAAAAACACATATATTACACTTTATTCCATTAAAAGGATACAGTTTGAGATATCAAAAACCTCGGCACAAAAAGCACAAATATGACGAGACATATAAGCAGAGGTTAACATTTGAGACTAGTCGCGTGTAAGTTCATGAGATAAGTGAGCATCAGTAGTGTGTGTCCTTGTTTGGAGTTTTGTGTGTTCATGAACACCATCCAGCAGGTAAGAGTCCTTGATACGTTGGACAAATAACGTTTTAATGAATTGAAAGTGAACATCAAGGAGCAATGAGCCACTGCTGCACTGAAGGTTTATTTCATATGCAGGAAAAAGTCCAATGTCCAAAAGTTCAAAGTAGATTTTTACAGTTTATTTACCCAGTTTGACAAACAGACAAAGATGAGTTTTTGTTTCCTGCAGCTTCTCCTGCTCTGGAAATAGACCCACCCCAGTGCATTCTGGTCCTAAACAGTCCCTTTACTCATAGAAATGCCCCCACAGTTCTTCCTGACTGACAACAACTAAACATGTCAATAATTATTAACCTACAAATAAATCAGATTAATAACCCAAAATATAAAGAGACCCAAGAACTAACTTTAGATTCAGATTAATTCAGAATAAAAAGCTCCAAGATTCTGTTTAAAATCACTGAGTTTCAATCAGATCATCAAGGTTTCATCTAGACTTTGTGTTCTTCATGCTGAGAACATCAGAGCTGCTGTTTGCTCACTGAGATCTTCATCGGTAGCATTTTTACTTTACCCCCAGTGAAGAAGTATGGAAACATCTTGTCAGTGAAGGTTTGTTTGATGGTGTGTATGTGTGAGTTAGTGTCCAGATCAGAGAAGGACAGCTTTCCTCTGTCCCAGTCCAGATTCACTCTGATCCTCTGGAGATTCTTCTGGACTGAGAGAACCTTGTAAGGAGATGAAGGAGACTCTGCTTAGTATTGACCTTTATTGAACCGTAGAACTAGCAATCTAGACTTTATATGTAAGATTTTACTGAAAGAGAAGAATGCACCAAACCATCCAGAATCTCTGAATCTCTTCCTCTGGACAGACTCTTCTATCACACCAAGCCTCCAGCCTTCACTGTCTCCAACATCAACATCCCAGCTGTGGTTCCCTGAGTTGAAGCCCTCAGAACTCAGAACAGAATCCTCTAACCCAAACCTCTCTGGATTATCAGGAAGCTGCTGTTCCTCTCCTTTAGTGAAACTGGTCAGATCTTCAGACAGGATGAGTTCTGGATGAGCGGTGTTTGGGTCCAGGGTGAGAGGAGTGTAGGAGACCATGTTCTCCATGTTGCTCCAGATGTTGAAGGCCAGGTTGCCCAGATGTTTGGCCTGGTCTATCAGAGCTCCTGAGGGCAGCTGTGGATCCTCCAGCAGGGGGCAGCGCTGGACTCTTTCCACTGCAGCCTTGTAGTTGTGCAGGAATGAGACGTCTTCAGCTCTCAGCTCCTCCTCTGTGGCTCTGACTGTGTCTGAAAGAGCTGCTATCTCTCTGCTCAGAGCCTCCATCTTCTCCTTCATCATCCCACTCTTCTGCTCCTCTTCCTCCCTCAGTGCAGCCAGCCTGGCCTCCTCTTCCTCTGCTAGAAACTGATGAAGCTTCTTAAACTGCTCCTTAATCAGCCTCTCTGTGTGTCAGGCCTGGACCTTCATGTGTTCTGCTGTCTGATCAAACTCCTCTAGAACTTTCTTCCTGAGCTCCAGGTTCTTCTTTAGAGGTTCCAGAGTTTCCTGAAGGTTCTTCTTGTGTTGCTGAGCAGCTTCATCCATGGGTCTGAATCTGTGGTTGGTGTGTTTCTCTGAATCTCTGCAGATGGAGCACACTGGCTGCTGATGGTCCAGACAGAAGAGTTTGAGTTTCTCAGAGTGCAGACTGCAGAGATCCTCTGAAGCTCTCTGGTCTCTCTGCTGTAGGAAGGTCTCACACAGGTTCTTCAGAGCCAGATTACAGGGTGGATCTTTGGTGAATGACATTGTCTTACAAACTGGACACTCTTGTGCTGCTTTCTCTCTCCACCAGTTCTTCAGACACTCCTTACAGAAGCTGTGGCTACATGACAGAACAACCGGATCCTTAAAGACGTCCTGACAGACCGGACAGCAGAGATCCTCCTCTAATCTGGAAGCCATTTAGTCTCTGAGTGAAGCTGAAAACACAGCAGACAGATCGTTAAACCAGGAAGTCAGTTTCCCTCCTGCAGAAACTTTCTTCTCTTACTTTCACTTTGATTTTCTTGTCTTTCCACCTGCAGCAGTCTGTGTTTCAGCGTCTCGGTCCCTCAGCTCTCTCTGTTCTCCTCGTTCACTGTTAGTCTGCCCTGAGTAGCTGATGAAGGTGATGATGAAGGTGATCCTCACGGTGGATTCTCCATTAAGCTCTGACACTTTCTGAACTGTTTCCTGTTTTTTTTTTATGTTCTTATTCTAATCCGTGTGGAGGCAGATACGTGGCGCCCTCTAGAGGACATTCTGTGGGTCTGCTGTTTTAGAGAAAGTATATTATGTAAGTTTTTTCTTACAACTTACTCTACTTGAATTTGTGAATGAAAAATGTAATTTCTTTCATGTCAAAAAGTTCTTGAATGTTTACAGGCCTCCTGCGTGCAAATCAAACTTTTAATTACACAATTTCTGTGATGTGTTGATTATTATTATTTATTGTGATAAACGTCTAAGGCAGGGATGTCAAAGTCAAATACACCGAGGGCCGAAAAAACAAATTTGCTACAAGCTGAGGGCCGGACTGGTTCAACGTTTATTAAAACATATTGAAATAATTACACATAACCTAACCAAGACCTAACACAGTGTATATTATTTAATAATTAAATTAGTAAACAACATTTTCTAATGGAGCTGTCAGTAATGCGGTACCGCGCACGTGACGTCACCGTCTCAAGAGCAACGCCCCTTTTGCCGCTTAGGTAGGGCATACAGGAAAGAACGCACGGATAACCCAGCTATTACACGCACAACAGAAACAGCGATATGACCGACTTTACAGCCGTTAAACTTTCCCAAGACGATGTCCCAGGCGCACGGTTTACTGGTCGCACTGTCGAAGAACACACCAACCTTCAGCTCAAACGATGGCTTGAGGTTCGAGGGCTTAAAAAGACTGAAAAACTGGCCGAGTTGATGAACGGTAAGCTTTGTTTTTTTTTTCCTGCGCGGCGATCATGGCAGCATCGGCCGTTTTTTTTTTTTTGTTGTTTGCAATCACCGTCCAGGAATGGGTATATGTTTAATGTTTGTCTCATTTGAAATGTTTTTGAGTAAGCTATCCTGGTAGCAGGCTATCATGTTAGCGCCTGCTACCATGATAGCCTATATGCTATCATGGTAGCAGGCGCTACTTTATTAACATGTCGGCCACCAAAATACTCTTACCTTGACTTGATGTCGCTGGAATAGAGGGTTTTCAGCTGACGTCACGCTCACGTGACTACTCAGCGCGTCCGCCATATTGGGTGGCAGTCGTTTCGCACAGTTGACCTGCATTGTATGACGCCTTAGGCAGTATTGGAAGTGAACAATGGGGAAAACGTGTTAAATGGTTGGTTGCACGGCCCGTGGAGGTGGAGATCAACGCTTTCTATCGCCTACCAGCCGTAATAGTGAATCAGTGTGAAAAAACAAAACAGCTCTCTGAACAACGCCGTCACCTATGGCTGACACGGATATCCAGGTCCGATTTGGACGGTGTTAAGCTGGAATACGCCAGAGTCTGCGGTGCTCACTTTGTCACAGGTAATTAACTGTTAAGTATTTAAAACATATAAGAAGAATATATTAATAATAGGGCTTGGGCGTTATGACTTATTACTTTCCGCGGCTGCCGTGTTGACTGCCTCCGCCGCCTCTACTGCCTATTACTACCGCATACTGTACTCCCTCTCTCAGCCGTGTTTTAATTTGATTAATTTCACCTTAACTTGATTTCAACCATGGTAAACCGTTGCTGTATTGTGGGCTGTAACAGCGCAACACATGATCGCCATGGGAAAAACATAGAAACAGATTAATTTTCCACCGCTTTCCTGCCTGGAGGCGCAACCACGGAGAACAACTGTTAGTGATAACAAAGAGTCGTCGGCTCGCTTGGATCGCGGTTGTAAGTCGACCGATCATAACTTTCCACAGTATCCCGATGTCAATGAGAGTGTGTTCTAAACGTTTGAAACACATAGCAGCTAGTTAAAAGTACATTACATTCGCGAGTGGTTGTTAGCGCTAACGGTTAGCATGTGCTAACCCGTCTGAGCGCAGCTTACCTTTGAACGAGTTACAGAGATAACAAAGAGATCGTCGGCTCGCTTGGATCGCGGCTGTAAGTCGACCGAACATAACTTTCCACAGTATCCCGATGTCAATGAGAGTGTGTTCTAAACGTTTGAAACACATAGCAGCAAGTTAAAAGTACATTACATGCGCGAGTGGTTGTTAGCACTGACGGTTAGCAGCTACTAAACTAGCATGTACCAGAGCCCGTCTGAGCGCAGCTTACCTTTGAACGAGTTGCTGTGTTCCCACTGTTTGCTGGCTTTATGATCTGCAGCTCCTACCGGCGCCAATACGGTAAATACAACTTAATTTTGCACTGGTCATTGTTCTGCTTAAATAATTAAAGCCGCGAGCGGCGTCGATCGGCCTTGCAGCCAAGCGCCTTCGCGCACCGCCCGCCGCGGGCGGTGCAACACATTTGCAACACATTTGCGTCGGATTGTTTACATTTTTACCATCTTATTAAAACTCACCCGTCCACGTATGATGGCGATTTCCTTGATGTACATAACCAGATGTGAACTGGTTGTGAGCCTCTAGATCCTTGTAAGCTCTCATTTCCTCAAGAGTCTGCAGAGGGTTTTCACCGAACACCAGGTAATGCATCTGGATTACCGCTAAACAAGGCACCGTGGAGGGCATAGGGGTCCATATGGTCGATCACGGAACATTTCCTCAGATATACGTCCTTATCTGGTCGCTCTAGCGTGCTGGCGTACTTATCCATTCGCGATACGATAATACGTGTAAGACAACTAGAGATAAGGAAGTGTGCCACCCAATATGGCGGACCGGAAGTTGGCCAGTGACGTCAGTGAAAACACCCTATTGGGTCAGGATGTTCTTCGGTTGTGCCCTTTCCTCCAACAAAATGCTTGCTACATATGTACTTGAATTTGGTAACTTTTTCCGGGTTGAACTGTTGTGTAGGCCGACCGCCCCGGTCCCAGCGCACACATTTCTCCTTGGCAGTCTTGAAGAAAACATCCTTCATATGCGGCCGATCAGCGTAACTCGAGTCGCTGTTGCACGTTCCATAGCAACAATGTTTAAAAACCATGGTCTTAGATTTGGAAAAAGCAGTCGTTTACCGAGTAAAACCTAGGCTAACGCACGTCTCTTTTACAGCGAAACAACGGCGGCTTTCCGGAGTTTGCCCCACTGCGTACCACGTGATGTGACGTCATCATGACGTTGTGTTTCTAAAAATAGCTCGCGCGCGGTACCCCATTTCAAGTGAAACAATTTTCAACAGACAAAAACAAACTTCCTTCGAAAAGAAAAAAAAATGCATGTTCTGTACAATAAAAGAATAAAGTAATATTTTGTTATGGCTCTGTCAGTAACCTCAAGGGAAACATTTTCAACAGGCAAACAGCAAATTTTTTTATTGTTTTTAAAAACAAAATTGTAATGATCTGAGTGGGGATGAACCCGGTATTCAGCTAGACACGGTCTCCATGCGTTTTATGGAGGGAAACAGATGGGTGAACAGAATCCAACAGATCGCAAGGCAGACATCCGGACAACAAACTGGCAGCAAACAGAACTGGACAGAACAGACAGGACAGGTTAAAAATAGACAGGATCAAGGTGCTGAGGGTTCGTACCAAAAGGGACTGAGGCAACGAATGAATGGACGACAAGATACAAACCGACGGGGAGCAGAGAACTAAAGCAGGCTTAAATAGGCGGACAGACAGATGAGCGGAAGGAAACTAATCAAGGACAGGTGGGAGTGATTAAGGGAGCAGACAGGACACTAGAAAATAAACCTAAGACCTTAGATAAAACCGAACAAACCAAGCACAGAACTAAAATCAGAGCTAAACAGGGCTGACTAACACAAAAAAGGCTAAACTAGAATCCAAAACAGAAATAAACCCAGAGGTTGGAAAGAGCTACTTAACCAAATAATAAACATAAACCAGAACATGACAAAAATGTTTCTTAATATCAATAAAAATACATAAATAAAAGTGCATGTATCATAAACTGAAAATGCATTATTGCGCTGCTCCATGATCCTACCCATCACTGCTTTCAAATAGTAAAATAAGAAAAAAAGAATCAAATCAGTTGGTTTATGGCTCTAATCTGTAACTTTCCCTGAGTCCACTTAACTGAAAAATAAATATGAATAAAGAAAATAAAATCTATGGCAATTCATTCAAAGAAAAATCCTGTCTTGTTGAAAGAAATGTAAAAATTTAACTGATTAAAAACTAAAACATACGTTACTGCTCTGTGATGCTCACTTGTCTGAGGCAGAGCCTGATACTTGGTGGTGTCTCATCTTTTGTACAGTATATCAATGTTCAGGGTTAGACTCTGAGCTGAGGAAATCCTCAGGACTGAGTGAAGGTGGATTTCAGTAAGACGGCTCCTGTGTGATGTTTTGTTTAACTTCATTAAAGAGAAAAGTTGTTCACACAGGTATGTGCTGCCAAACATAGAGAGCGTCCCAGCAGCTTGGATGTGCAACTGGGGCAATTGTGTCGGGGATGAAACGTTGTTGTGCTTTTCATGTTTGGATTTTTTTTCTCCCTTTAATAATCCAACACACCGGGCTGAAATCGGTTGTCTAAGGAGGCGGAGCGCACTGATTGCGCTCCGCAACTGCTGCGCGCAGGTGTCAGCAGAGGCTGATTGACGCCAAAATAAAATGAGCCTGGATGGAAGGAGAGGGGAGCTGATCCTGCAGGTGACAGAGAGACACGCTGCCGAGCGATGGGTAGGTGGGATCCGCACACCAGACACAGAATACCGGGGGGTCTGCCCCTCTGCCCGCGCCTTTAAATAGCGCTCCGTCTCGATCAGAGTATCGGCAGGAAATGCGTGTTCCGACGGAGTGTTGGTGCGGGGATGCTGGAGTTTTCCTGCTTCTTTATTTTAGCTGGATCGGTCTGAAAAGCGGCGTGGCACGCAGAAAAGTGGAAAAGTGCTGGAGTGCCGCAGAATCAGCTGTTGATCAGCAACAGGGTGTGCTGTAGACGGATTGCCTCCACCAGAAGAAGCATAATAAGCAAATGATAAATGGTGACTTTTAAAGGACAATTATTGAATCTTGGACTTTTAAAAAAGGGAAAGGGACTGTTACATCATGCCACTATTAAGGTGGCTTTTGTTGTAATAAAACATCTTGGGCTTGATTGTTTTACTGTTTGAGTTTTTGAGTTGCTTGCTCCCCCTTGTGTCAAAGACAGAGTGTGGGGCCATATTGGTCACACGTGCAAAACGCCAGCGGGGCTGTGCCCTGTGGGCCGGTTCTAATAGTAATTAAATATCATCCAGGGGCTGTAGATAATAGGGGGTTTTCAGCTGACGTCACGCTCACGTGACTACTCAGCGCGTCCGCCATATTGGGTGGCAGTCGTTTCGCACAGTTGACCTGCATTGTATGACGCCTTAGGCAGTATTGGAAGTGAACAATGGGGAAAACGTGTTTAATGGTTGGTTGCACGGCCCGTGGAGGTGGAGATCAACGCTCTTTCTATCGCCTACCAGCCGTAATAGGGAATCAGTGTGAAAAAACAAAACAGCTCTCTGAACAACGCCGTCACCTATGGCTGACACGGATATCCAGGTCCGATTTGGACGGTGTTAAGCTGGAATACGCCAGAGTCTGCGGTGCTCACTTTGTCACAGGTAATTAACTGTTAAGTATTTAAAACATATAAGAAGAATATATTAATAATAGGGCTTGGGCGTCATGACTTATTACTTTCCGCGGCTGCCATGTTGACTGCCTCCGCCGCCTCTACTGCCTATTACTACCGCGTACTGTACTCCCTCTCTCAGCCGTGTTTTAATTTGATTAATTTCACCTTAACTTGATTTCAACCATGGTAAACCGTTGCTGTATTGTGGGCTGTAACAGCGCAACACATGATCGCCATGGGAAAAACATAGAAACAGATTAATTTTCCACCGCTTTCCTGCCTGGAGGCGCAGAAGCATGCGACACATTTGCGTCGGATTGTTTACATTTTTACCATCTTATTAAAACTCACCCGTCCACGTATGATGGCTATTTCCTTGATGTACATAACCAGATGTGAACTGGTTGTGAGCCTCTAGACCCTTGTAAGCTCTCATTTCCTCAAGAGTGTGCAGAGGGTTTTCACCGAACACCAGATAATGCATCTGGATTACGGCTAAACAAGGCACCGTGGAGGGCATAGGGGTCCATATGGTCGATCACGGAACATTTCCTCAGATATACGTCCTTATCTGGTCGCTCTAGCCCGCTGGCGTACTTATCCATTCGCGATACGATAATACGTGTAAGACAACTAGAGATAAGGAAGTGTGCCACCCAATATGGCGGACCGGAAGTTGGCCAGTGACGTCAGTGAAAACACCCTATTCATTCGCTGGCCGGATCCGCCAGCGAACTTGACTTTGACATATGTGGTCTAAGGAGTGAATTTTGTTTCATTACTGTTGCAAAGAACACGTTTTATTAATGGACATTTTTTAAAAATCCAATGCAGAAATGAAGAATTGAAAATCTTCTTAAGCAGAAAAAGGCTTTGAGAGTAACTTTACTGTTCTCAGATTTTATTAAAAATATAAATAATTTTCAGATTTAGGAGAGTGTGATCTGAAAAAGACAATTTGTAAAGAATCCAAATTATAAAATCTGTAAAAAAAAAAAAAAAAAAAAAATTTGGATTAAAAAAATAATTAAATGTATAAAAATACATTTTTTTAGAAAATTTTAAAACTGAGAAAACAGCAAAGTTGCTGTCAAACCCTTTTTGTTTTTCAAAGTTTAATTTCTGGATTGCATTTTTTCCAAGTTTAATTTACATAACATGTTCTTAGCAACAATAATGGAACAAAACTCGCTCCATACTAGAACTGGTGAGTCAGTGAAAAGCTCAAGTTTTCAGCAGTTCTCAGTTTATTCACTAAATATTTGCCTAATATCCATTTTCCTCAATTTTTGTACAGTAAAAACAAAACAGATTTTTTTCCCCCCATCAGGTTTTTATCTGGAACAGACGAGCAGTGCTCCTCATGCATTTCTGTTCATGGAGGTAAAAGCTGATTGAACCTTTTCTGAGTTTTCTCTGCACAGAGCGAAGTACGATGATAAAAAAGTTAATAAATCAATCTCTTCACACAAATTCTGTTTTCATTGAGAAAAATACTTTATTGGTGCCAACGGTTTTGGCCTGCAGCTGTTTCCAGACGCTGGAAGGTAAAATCAAAAAACTATTTACAGCAGAATTCTCCCAGAACGAGCAGCCGGTCCAAGTTCTGATCAAAGTGGTAAACAGAGAAACGTTTTAATGTTCCGGCTCAACATTTGCCTCAATGTGTTTTCAGTTTTTCTGCAAACAGCGTCATCAGGACTCCGTACAGGACCGCCCCAGTCAGAAGCAGGACTGTGCTGGGGAGGGGCCCCAACGACAGCAGGGCCCCCAGCAGGTAGAAGAGCAGCAGCACCAGAAGCGTCCTGTAGCTCGCCAGTGGACGCAGGCTTAGCCGTGGCTGCAGGCTCCGCTCCAGAGTCCGCCGGGACTGCGGGCTCCGCTTGGGCCGGACGGAGGAGTCTGGATCCGTCAGGTAGCGACGGCCGAGGCGGCCCAGGAAGTCGGAGCGCGAGCAGAGAGCGCACATGTGGCCTCGGAACTGAGAGAGGAAGAAATCAGAGATCTTGACCGAGTTTCTTATATTTCACTCCACAGTGCTGCAGAACTTCTTATAATCTACATGGTTTTGATCGCTGCTGTTAAACCTAAAAATTGAAAAAAACTTGAGCCAAAAAATAAAGAGGCAGCAAAATCCTGACAGACCCTCAGGAAGACGAACTTCGGACTGATCAGAACCACTTTACAGCAACGTTTGCATCACAGGATGGAGGAGGAGGGTCTCTGCAGGCGCTGAGGTCCAACCTGTAGCAGCAGAACCTCAGCAGTGTTTTACTCACCCTGTCGTTCAGCAGAGAGGACAGTCTGTAGAGGAACCGGACCAGCAAGGCGCTCTCGTAGCTCCTGATGGGCTGCAGCTCCGGATCGCCCTGATACTGAACTTCAAACCTGCGCAGACCGTTTATGATCTGCAGACAGACACAGAGCGTGAGGTGGAAGCTGCAGCTGGAGCTCCTCCTCCCGCAGAACCAAGCACCAACCTGCCTCCTGCCCAGGTCGGTCAGAATCAGCCCGTTCTCCCCCTGGATGCAGTCCGGCAGCTGCCTGGAGTGGCCGTCGTCCTGGGAGGAGCTCAGGTTGGAGATGAGCTGGGCCAGCTGGCCCTGGTTCAGCTGCAACACAGACAGACACAGACATGAGGACCTGCAATGACCCGGATCTTCAGAGGGAATTAAAAAAAACGAACCTTAAAGATCTGACACAGGTTCTCCAGAGCTCGGTCCAGGAACTCGTGGGTCTTCTTCAGGCATTCCCCGCTTTCCTCTGGCTCGGCACCAGAAAACGTGTTGTTGAGGTCGGAGGAGCCGAGTCCAAACCAGGACAGGAAGGAGTTGTTGGCCGCTGCCTCAGTGGAGTGATCCGATATCCTCTTTGCCGTATGGCGGGCCTGTGCGATGATCTGGATGAACTTCATGACCTGCAGAGAGAAAAGCGACGTTCTGAGCAACACTGAGGAGCTTTAGGGCCAACATTTAAAATGAAAACGGATCTGTGAGCAGAAACAAGCTGAAACTCACCGCTCCTCTGACCTCAGGTCCGAACATCTGCTTGTACTGACAGTCCTGTCCTTCCAGGGAATACACATGGCTCTTCACCTTGAACACCGTATCGGTCACCACCCGTTGCCGCGATGACAGGTAGCTGCCCCCCTGGCTCGGTGTCAGGTATCCACGGGGTTGTCGGTGGTGGAGGACGTGTTCTGGCTCCAGAAACAGCTGCTCGCCTGCAGAGAGACAATGTTCAAAAAGGCAGCAGCAACACGAATGGAATACGGCAGGGAAACGTACAGAACGTGGCAGGGAAACGTACAGAACGTGGCAGGGAAACGTACAGAAGGCAGCAGGGAAACGTACATAAAGCGGCAGGGAAACGTACAGAAGGCAGCAGGGAAACGTACAGAACGTGGCAGGGAAACGTACATAAAGCGGCAGGGAAACGTACAGAAGGCAGTAGGGAAACGTACTGGTTCATACACCTTTTCCAAAGTCAAAATCAAGCACTTTTCAAGCACTTTCAAGATCCATTTTAAAACTTTTCCAGCACCTTACGCCACCGTAAATTACATACCTATACATAGTCAAAATTATTAATTAGTGTTTTAATCGCATTAAAAGAGATGCTATAAACAACCAAAATTGTGTTAGCAGAAGGATCAGATATTTAAGCAAAACACAAGTTTTGTTTGTCAATGTTCTGCTGGGCCAGTGAGAAGAGCTTCAAATTTACATTTGGGCCATCCATCGACAGCTGAATCAGGTTCTGGAAGCCTATATCTGAACACACCTTTTCAACCTTCTCATGCATTTGTTCTGCAGTGTGATGACCTATGAAAAATGATGTTAGGTACCTTGAGTTTACTTGGTTATCATTCCAAAATCGTATGTGCATGTCCAGCTGGCTTTTCTTAATTTTCCTATTTAAACTTTCATCAAACAGAAGTACATATTCAGACTCTTTCTTGGCTTTGGCCTTCATTAGGGAAGAGAAATGAGGTGCAATCCTAAATGTGGTGAGGTATGCTGCTTTTCTCTCCCCACAAGTAAACTTTGCAATTTCACTACCAGCAAACATGGTTCTGAAAATGTCTGCTGCATTCTCACATGATTTGTAGGAATAATGGCTGGTTACAACTTTTGTTGCCCAGCATATTTCTGCTTGAAGTGTTGGATTAGAGCTGAAAAATTATGTTATGGTGTTTGTGGTCTTGCTGGTTGCCTGCTGTGGATTAGAAGACTGGACTGGAGGAGTGGATGTGGATGGTAGAGGCGCTACTCCACCGGCTACTTTCACTGCACCGTCACTGCTGATTGTAGCTGTGCTTTTCTGTCCATGTTTATTTGACGCGGTTGTTTGTTGTTGCTTTTGCGCGTGCATACAGTGATTGGCAGGCAAGATACACCCCCCCCCCCCCCCGGTCCGCGAGTCGTCTGCGCAAAACTTGTCTTGTTCGACCCCCTGCCAGTCGGTCAGTCGTCCGCGCAAATCTTGTTCCGGCCAACAACTCTCCGCCTTGCCTAAACAAATTCCTGCGAAACACTGAACTTAGCCTGTGAATACCTAGCTAGCAGTTACTAGCGTAAACAAATAGGCGCAAACGCGTACTAGGCTACTTCAGTTGGCTTAATTAAAAAGTCTATGACTTACCCTTCATGTGACTCGAGAGTGCAGACCCCCCCATTGTGAAAAGCTGCACGTCTTTTTTGCAGACTTTACAAGAGGCAACTCGTGGGGTTTGTCCCCGTTTAATCCATAATTTGTATCATCTTCCAGCCAACGTTCATTGAAACGACAACCTCCCGGCATGGTGCAGTAGTGGTTTCATGGGGGCGGAGTCACACATGGAAATAGACTGGCAGATCGCAGTCGCGAGCAGATCGCAGAAGCGAGCAGGTTTCATTTTCGGGCTCTCCAACATTTTATTTCTCCATTTAATAAACACACGATTCAGTTAGATAGGTATTTGTTGCCAAAGAAATAGTTACAATTTCAAGCATTTTCAAGCATTTCATCCAAAATATAAGCACTTTTCAAACCTTGAAAACACAATGTCAAAATGCAAGCATTTTCAAGGATTTCCAGCACCCGTACGAACCCTGCGTACAGAACGCGGCAGGGAAACGTACAGAACGCGGCAGGGAAACGTACAGAACGCGGCAGGGAAACGTACAGAACGCGGCAGGGAAACGTACAGAATTATTCCATATTATATTTGGAAAAATATAATATGCTCAAGTTTGAAAATTTTATCCATTTTAAAAATAGTTCTTTAATTTACAAAGTTCTGAATGGATTAGCCCCACCTCCACTTTCTACCTACATTAGACCTGGCAGACGTATCTGCACTAGAGCCTCTTCCAGAGGAGACCTAGAGATCCCCCACAGAAGAACAACCTTTGGACAAACTGTTCTATCCGTCAGAGGGGGTCACTTCTGGAACAGCCTCCCAACAAACATCAGGGAATGTCCCACTTACTGCACATTTAAAAAGCACCTTAAACAGTTTCTTAAAAGTTCTCAGTCATGCACTCACTAATTTTATTTTTTGTAATGTCATTGTTTGAACGTGTGTCTAGTATTTTGACTGATATTGTATTTTATCTTGTGTTGTTGTCTTTTTATTGTTCCTGCCTCAGGACGACAGATGTAAATTAGCATCTATGCTATAATCTGGCTCATTTACAATCTGTACAAGAGTATGATTGTTCATTAATGTGCACTGTCCTGATTAAATAAAATAAAATATAAAATACAATACAGAACGCGGCAGGGAAACGTACAGAACGCGGCAGGGAAACGTACATAAAGCGGCAGGGAAACGTATAGAACGCAGCAGGGAAACGTACATAAAGCTGCAGGGAAACGTACATAAAGCGGCAGGGAAACGTACATAAAGCGGCAGGGAAACGTATAGAACGCAGCAGGGAAACGTACATAAAGCGGCAGGGAAACGTACAGAACGCAGCAGGGAAACGTACATAAAGCTGCAGGGAAACGTACATAAAGCGGCAGGGAAACGTATAGAACGCGGCAGGGAAACGTACAGAACGCGGCAGGGAAACGTACATAAAGCGGCAGGGAAACGTACATAAAGCGGCAGGGAAACGTACAGAACGCGGCAGGGAAACGTACATAAAGCGGCAGGGAAACGTATAGAACGCAGCAGGGAAACGTACATAAAGCTGCAGGGAAACGTACATAAAGCGGCAGGGAAACGTACATAAAGCGGCAGGGAAACGTATAGAACGCAGCAGGGAAACGTACATAAAGCGGCAGGGAAACGTACAGAACGCGTCAGGGAAACGTACATAAAGCGGCAGGGAAACATACATAAAGCTGCAGGGAAGCGTACAGAACGCAGCAGGGAAACGTACAGAATGCAGCAGAGAAACACTGCATGGACGCCTGCTTGTTTAGCTCCTGTTCAGCAACCTGAAGAGAAATATCCTCACCTTTCTGGATCATCTCCTCCAGGTTGGGCTGAGCGAACACTTTGGCCACCCTGAACACCATCAGGGCATTTTTGGGGTTGACCAGGTCCGTCCTCACCGCCCGGTTCAGAAAGCCCTGGAAGAGCTTCGTGTACAGGAGCAGGTTCTCGTGAACAAACGGCTCCCTGCAGCAGAGGTCCAGTCAGGGTTTGGATTTCACAGACAGAACAGCCGTTAACCAGAAACACAGAGCAGGTCCACCCACCATTTGTCCGGGACGGTTCTGTTTTGGTCCGGCTGGGGATTGTTCTTCTCTCCTGTGTATCTCCAAGGCTGAATGTAACTGAGCCACGTCTCCAACACCTGAACATCGGGAACAACCAGGACTGAATAAATGTGTAATCACCATCTTGACTAGTGTCATGGAAAAATTATTAGCAAGAAGCAAGAAACTCTTTCAATACAGAGACCGGTCTTTATTGAAGCAAACAAGGTGCATTCTTCCCCAAATGCACACCAAGTAAGACAAACCCTGTGTCTTTATAGGGAACAGATGTACACAAACAGGAGGAGTCTGTCATGAAGAAACAGACTCCTCTCTGAAAGATAACAGCTCCATCCTGGTCCCGACCTTTAATCTCTCCTAAACCTGGGGAGGACCCAACTCTCCTCTCCCACTCTAAATTACCATCATACCCCCCACACTTTGAGACACAGATAGAGGTAATAAAGTTCAAATAATTTGCCTTACGACCGTATAAGCACACTAGGCCTGGACAAAATATAGAAAAAAAGCATATCAATAAAATAGAAATCAAATTTATCAATATTGATACTTATCAACAAATTCAAAACATATAATTTAAGTGTAGACCTATTATTAAATGAAGACACAAACACTGACTTCAAACAACCCATGGTTCAACCAACGTTTTACCCAAAAATAATAATAAACACCTGTTCTCTGAACTCTCTGGAGGGGCGGAGCTTTGTTCTTGGGTCTGTGTTGTGATTGGTTGGAAGACGTAATGACTGTAATATTAACCTACATGGCTAAAATGCAAAAAGGTAGGAAAACTATTGATCTATTTAACTTTTAATTTACCTGTTTTTCTATCATTGACATACGTCTATCGATCGATGTATATAGTTATTAAATTATCGTCCAGCCCTAAAGCCTCTCAGCACACTGAGAAACTGAACTCTGGTTAACCTTACATCTCTGCAAACACAGGCTGCAGACTATACATGCCATTCTGTTAAAGGTGACAACATGTTTTGCACAAGGTTTAAATTTAGAAGCAGACCAAAATATTTTCCATCACAGTCCACCCTTTGATTATGGAATAGTCACACGAATCAAAGAACATTTCTAAACCAAACAGTAACATAGCATAAAATTAATATCATGAAAGCTTAATGAATCAGTCTCATACCACAAGATCACAGTCTGAGCATTTATCTACAATTTGGGGTTCAGCTAATTATGTAAAGGCTGTTTTAGATTCAAATGCGCACATTATTTAAATGTACATTAGACTAGGTAATCTAAGCCTACATACTAATTAAGGTCAAATTCACCTATTCTCCCCACCCACCTGAAGGCCTCCTATGTGCAACTTGTGTTTTATGAATAAACCATGAATCCAATCTTATCAATCTATAGTGAGACCAGGAGACATTAAAGGCAGGTTGAATGTTCTGGGATAAGACAAAAACATCACTTTTCTAAAAAAGTAATAAAAAAATGCAGGCTATGGGGAATCCTGCTCTCGGCCAAACTGAGCCTGGAAATCCCTTTTTTTAATCTAATAGATACCATTACCATCTAATTTTGAAGGATCTATAGTACCAATCATCCTGGTTCATCCTATGTCAAAGCAAAAGATTGCATAAAACATTGATCTGGTTGTGAATCTGGAATAAACTCTCTTCATTCATCACCATAGAGACAATTACATTAAAATAATTCATCATCACAGTATGACTAATGTAGATCATAAATGTAGATAATTTATCTTCAGTTTGGATTCATTTTAATGTTCAAACTGAGTGTTGGACCACAGCGATCGTTTCTCAGACATTATGCAGAAACTAAAACACTAGAAATCAGAACCTGGGTGAACGGATATTGTGATTCTTCCTTCCCAGAAGTCAGTTCCTCCATAAACAGCTTTAATGTCAGGAGTGTCCATTTCATTTCACATCCTCCCCAAATGAGGGGAGGATGAAGCTAAAACTGAAACTAAACGCTGTGTTTCTTCTCAGAGGTACGTTAAGGTCAGGTTAATCAGGAGCAAAAGGAAAAGAGAGGCGGCTGAAACGTACGGCTCTGAAGGAGGCGTCCAGGGGCCAGTGTCCGAAGCAGTGCTGCAGGAACAGGTAGAGCTTCTGCTGCACGAAACGCTGCACCACCACCCTGCAGCAAACCACACCGGTGCTCAATAAGGCGCACAGACAGAAACATGCATGTGAGAAAAATGGCAGCCATTTAGTTTCTATGTTCAATGTTTGATCAAATTTGGGGGGGGATTCAGTCGGTTTAATTCAAAATGAAAGATCTCAGATTATCTGTCTGAACTTAAATCCAAACCTGTGTCCACACTTACCTTCCACTGGGAACATTTCTAGGTTTAGAGTCAGTATAAAAGCAGCTTCTGCACATTAAAAGCAGCAATCTCTGCAGATTTAAACTTCATTCGTCTTTTTCCAGCTGCTGCTGTGGGACTGATGGTCAGCACAGCTTCCAGGAAGTGAAGCGGTTTGTTTTGGGAACCAATCGTCTGGTTCTGTTCAGACCTGAGACCTCCCTGTTCCTGCAAAGCTCCGGTACTTGCTGCACCGTTCAAGGCTGCAGCTGTGATCACATGAACCCAGAGTGTTGGCTCAGGGATTCATGTGATCACCTCTACAGAGAACTGCTGCTTAAAAGCAATCCAGAAATAATTAGATCACATTGCGGTACGGTTAAATTAAGATTTTAACTTCTATATTAGAGCAGCTGTGTGTCTGGAAGCTCAGCCTGGTCCTGGTCAGGTAGAACCTCATGGTGACACCAGAACCCAAACCCAGATACATGTGGCATTAAAGTTCTGCTTTTAAGTACTGTATTTTCCAGACTATAAGGTGCAGTTGAAATCCTTAAATGTTCTCAGAAATTGGTGATGCGCCTTATCTATGATCACTGTTGTACTTTCTGGGGAAAACCTGGTCTGATCAGGAGAGATGGCATTCATCCCACTTTGGATGGTGCAGCTCTTCTTTCTAGAAATCTGGCCGGATTTATTAGTCCTCCTAAATGCTGACAACCCAGGGTCCAGACCAGGAAGCAGAGCCGTAGTTTAACACACCTCTCTGCAGCTTCTGTACTGTTACCCATCCATTATCCTATTGAGACGGTGTCTTTCCTACGGCCAAAACTTAACAGATCAAAAACTTATCTAAAAGGAACAAATCATAAAAACCTAATAAAAATCAATACGGTTCACCTTGAACCTAAAAATAAAACAATTAAATGTGGTCTATTAAATATAAGGTCTCTCCCTCCAAAGACTTTGTTAGTTAACGAATTGATTTCTGATAAACAGATTGATTTGTTTTGTCTCACAGAAACCTGGCTACAAGAGGACTACGTTAGTATAAATGAGTCAACTCCCTCCAATTATTCAAATTTCCACATTCCCAGATCTGTGGGAAGAGGAGGAGGAGTGGCAACCATCTTTCAGTCTGATTTATTAATTAGTCCCAGGCCAATTAATAACTACAGTTCTTTTGAACATTTAACCCTCAGTTTCCCTCATCCAAACTGCAAAGCAATAAAACCTCTTCTGTTTGTTGTTTTGTATCGTCCACCAGGCCCTTACACTCAGTTTTTGGATGAGTTGTCAGATTTCTTATCTGATTTGGTGTTAAATACTGATAAGGCTATTATAGTGGGTGATTTTAACATCCATGTTGACACAGAATGTGATAACCTTAGTGTAGCCTTTAAAACTATCCTAGATTCAATTGGTTTTGCTCAAAATGTGCATAAACCGACGCACTCTTGGCTCCATACTTTAGACCTTGTGCTGACATATGGCATTGATTGTGAAGAATTAACAGTATTTCCTCACAACCCTGTCCTATCTGATCATTTTTTAATAACATTTGAGTTTAATATAACTGAGTTCTCCACCCCCAAAAGAGGGTTCCATTATAGTAGATCTTTATCGGATAATGCTGTATCAAAACTTAAAGAGTCTGACCCCTTTTTAATATCCTCCGTATTGCAGAAATGCCCTGTAGATGGCAGCAATGTTGTTTCTTCCAATTCACAAATAGATGTCTTTGTAAACGGTATGACTTCGTCATTGCGTTCTGCATTAGTCAATGTAGCTCCCTTGAAAAAGAAGGTGATTATTCACAGGAAGCTGGCTCCTTGGTTTAATTCAGAGCTGCGTTCCTTGAAGCACAATGTTAGGAAATTGGAGAGAAAATGGCGCTCTACACACCAAGAGGAATCCTACCTAATCTGGAAGAACAGTCTATTGTTGTATAACAAGACCCTTCGCAGAGTTAGAGCAGCATATTTTTCATCATTAATTGAGGAGAATAAGAATAATCCTAGATTTCTCTTCAGTACAGTTGCCAAACTTACCCAGAGCCACAGCTCTGTTGATCCATCCATTCCCTTAGCTCTTAGCAGTAATGATTTTATGGGATTCTTCATAAATAAAATTGATTCCATTAAAAATAAAATAATTGGCATCCTCCCAAACATGATTACCTCGTCCTCAGTAAGTGAGGCAGCATTGGAGGAATCCTTAGAACCTGCGCAGTGTCTGAACTGTTTAAAAGCAGTAGAGCTTTCTGAGCTATCTAAAATTTTAGCTTCATCTAAACCTTCTACCTGTATGTTAGACCCAATCCCAACCAAGTTGTTTAAGGAGGTATTCCCTCTGATCAGTGGTCCTATTTTAGACATGATTAATCTATCCTTGGTAAATGGATATGTACCACAGGCTTTTAAAGTAGCTGTTATTAAACCTTTACTTAAGAAACCATCTCTTGATCAAGATGAGTTAGTAAATTACAGACCTATATCTAATCTTCTTTTCTTATCTAAAATTCTTGACAAAGTAGTTGCTAATCAACTATGTGAACATTTACAAAGTAATGACCTACTTGAGGAGTTTCAGTCAGGCTTCAGAGCTCATCATAGCACTGAAACAGCTCTGGTGAAGGTCACCAATGATATTCTCATGGCCTCAGATAATGGACTTGTGTCTATACTTGTCCTGTTAGATCTCAGTGCTGCATTTGATACAGTTGATCACAATATTCTCCTACAAAGACTTGAGCATACTGTAGGGATTAAGGGAAAAGCATTAGGCTGGTTTAAATCTTATCGGTCAGACAGATTCCAGTTTGTTCATGTTAATAATAAATCTTCCTCAAACTCTAGGGTCACTTGTGGAGTACCACAGGGTTCAGTCCTTGGACCAATTCTATTTACTATATATATGCTTCCGATTGGCAACATTATCAGACAGCATGGGATTAATTTCCACTGTTATGCTGATGACACTCAGCTATATTTATCCATAAATCCAGATGAATCCAATCAGTTACTTCGACTGCAGTCATGTCTTGATGACATCAAAAGCTGGATGACTTTAAATTTCCTGCATTTAAATTCTGACAAGACAGAAGTTGTAATCTTTGGGCCAGAGTCTTCAAAAAATAAAGTTCTTAAACAATCCCTTAATCTGGATGGCATTAACTTGGCCTCTGGTAATAAAGTTAAAAATCTTGGTGTTGTTTTCGACCAAGACATGTCATTTAAATCCCATATTAAACAGGTTTCCAGAGTTTCCTTTTTCACCTCCGGAATATCGCCAAAATTAGAAACATTCTGTCCAGGAGTGATGCTGAAAAACTAGTCCATGCATTTGTTACTTCAAGGCTGGACTATTGTAATTCTTTACTATCAGGAAGTCCACAAAATGCAGTTCGAAGTCTTCAGCTGATTCAAAATGCTGCGGCAAGAGTTCTGATGAAAATCAACAAGAGGGATCATATTTCTCCAATTTTAGCTTCCCTTCATTGGCTTCCTGTTAAATCAAGAATAGAATTTAAAATTCTCCTTCTAACGTATAAAGCCCTTAACCCTATCTTTTCAATCCCATATCAATAACATTACCCGGTCTGCCTACTTTCACTTAAGAAACATCAACCGCCTCCGTCCCTCCCTTACCCCACACACTGCTGCCATACTTGTGCACAGCCTTGTCACCTCCCGACTGGATTACTGCAACTCTCTCCTCTTCGGCCTTCCTCAGAAATCACTCCATAAACTACAACTGGTCCAGAACTCAGCTGCTCGCATCATAACAAGAACTCCCTCTATCCACCACATCACCCCGGTCCTCCAACAGCTTCACTGGCTCCCCGTGCAGTTCCGCATTCAATATAAAATTCTCATGGTGACATTCAAGGCCCTTCACCACCTAGCCCCCCCTTATCTGTCAGGCCTCCTGCACATTCCCACCCCCTCCCGTGCTCTTAGATCCTCATCTGCTTTACACCTGTCTGTCCCTTCCGCCCGTCTCACCACCATGGGGAGCAGAGCATTCAGCCGCTCTGCCCCCCGCCTCTGGAACTCTCTACCACCCCTACTTAGAAACACGGACTCACTTCAAAATTTTAAATCACAACTCAAAACTCATCTGTTTAAGACCGCCTATTCTCTTTAATTATCAATTTCCCTGTCCCAGCCTCGGTATTTATTTATTTTTTATTTATTTTTTAAATGTTTTTTGTTTTGATTCTGTTCCTGACATTCTGTTTTTTACCCTTCTGTACGGCGACCTTGAGTGTCTAGAAAGGCGCCTTTTAAATAAAATGTATTATTATTATTATTATTATTAATAATCAGGCTCCATCATATATCAGAGCTCTGATTACCCCGTATGTTCCTAACAGAGCACTTCGCTCTCAGACTGCAGGTCTGCTGGTGGTTCCTAGAGTCTCTAAAAGTAGAATGGGAGGCAGATCCTTTAGCTATCAGGCTCCTCTCCTGTGGAACCAACTCCCAGTTTTGGTCCGTGAGGCAGACACCCCGTTTACTTTTAAGACTAATCTTAAAACTTTCCTTTGTGACAAAGCTTATAGTTAGAGTGGCTCATGTTACCCTGAGCTATCTCTATAGTTGTGCTGTGATAGGCCTAGGCTGCTGGAGGACATCAGGGTCTAATTTTCTCACTCTACTGATTTCTACTGTTCTTCAGTCTACTGTTCTCCAGTGTTGCATTGTATTACATTGAAATGACTATCGTCATTTCAGCTTTTAACTTTTTGCTCTCTCTCTTTCTCTTCATAGTAGGTACACCTGGTCTGGCGTTCTGTTAACAGTGACATCATCCAGAGAAGACGGCTCACCCGCTACTACCATCTAATGTAGAACAGATTACTAGATCAATGTGTGCTTCTGTGCTTTTTGTTTCTCTTGTTGTGTCTCTGCTCTGTCTTCTGTAACCCCAGTCGGTCGAGGCAGATGACCGTTCATACTGAGCCCGGTTCTGCCGGAGGTTTTTCCTTCCCGCTAATGGGTGGTTTTTCTTCCCACTGTCGCTTCATGCTTGCTCAGTATGAGGGATTGCAGCAAAGCCATGTACAATGCAGACGACTCTCCCTGTGGCTCTACGGTTCCCCAGGAGTGAATGCTGCTTGTCGGGACTTTGATGCAATCAACTGGTTTCCTTATATAGGACATTTTTGACCAATCTGTATAATCTGACCCAATCTGTATAATATGATTGAACTTCATTTTGTAAAGTGCCTTGAGATGACATGTTTCATGATTTGGCGCTATATAAATAAAATTGAATTGAATATATCAAAAATAGAGAAAAATGTAAATTTATTTATATTATATATATATATATATATATATATATATATATATATATATATATATATATATATATATATATATATATATATATATATATATATATATATATACACACATTTTTTTTAATAAGAATATATACACCATTACTTAAAGTACATAAAAACCCCAGCTATGAACACGTTTAGGAGTATAGAAACGTATTTTATTTTGAATATTCTTCAGGGTTTTTTTTATCATTTATTTGATTTGCATATGTATTTTGTACTTAAAAAATGCATTTAAAAAAAAGTATGCCTTGGCTTTGTTGTGTGTTCTTTGTTCTATTCCCTGTTCGATTTTTGTAAAAAAATAAACAATGCGAATACTTTAACGACGGGGTCTTCTCTTGTTTATGATTTGTACACCAGAGGGCGCTAAACTCTTAATATATGGTTTTAACTTTCTAATAAAACTAAATTTTTTGTACAAGATTATTTAAATAACAAAATTCACCTTAATATTAAGGAGAAAAATATTTTTTCCAGTCCTGTTTGAACAAATAATATAACTTATAGAGTGTATTCAGACAATACAGACAAACGTTGCGCAATAATATATTCCCGGACTTCTGAGCATATCCGATGATGACGTTAGGCATTGCAACGTACAGAATGTAAAACGCATCAATTTCTTCCAGAAAAATTTTAAATATTTTCTATACAATATATTTTAGCATTCTTTAATGATTTAAGTATAAAAATAAGTATTTTCAGTACCGTAATTACATTGTTTTTTTTGGCGACCCGGAAGTTACCGGTATGGATCGGGTAGAGACAGTGCTCACTGACTGATTTTATGTGGTACAATGCACTCAAAAATCTGTTAAAATGTGTAAGTACGACTTGGGTTAGCTATGAAGCCGCTCCGCTCAATGGATATTAGGAGCATTACGGTACACTGTGTCACTACCTGAGGACCCCTGAGCTGTCTACCAGACTGCCTGACTGTAATGTCTAAACTAGAAGTGCATTCATGTGAGGCAGCCTGAAGTACGCGCTAGCAACAATAAACCTAGTAAGTTAATTCAATATAAAAGTTTATTTTGGCCTGATGTTAGAAACAGGGCAGTGTAGTCCAGCTACTCTGTCCTCCCACAGAGACGGATAGAGAGCTGTGGACGTGGAGGAGTGATATTACACACTTTATATAATGGTATTTATATAATATTTAGTGGACCTTATGGTCTGAAAAATACGGTATTCCAAGTGGGCCCCGACTTCCTTCTATAAAACGCGACCAATCTTATTACTGTGGAGGAACCGCTGTGTACGAAATTTCACCCTAAACAGGTTTTTGGTGCAACTGGTCAGAGGCGAACCTGACTTCAGAACCTTAAAGCTGCTTTAGGAAGCTGGTTTTATCTTCTAATGCATCATTAGTGTAACACTGCAGCTCCTGCTCCACAGCCTGGTGATGCTGACCTCTTGAACTCCTCCAGCGGACTGGCGTGGGTGTGGGAGTGGGCCGAGGGCGATGAAGACAGCTGCTCAGGCTTCAGGCTGTTGGAGAAGGCGTGCAGATGTTTCACCAGGAGGCGCACCACCAACACGTGCTCCTCTGAGGGACTGAAGGGCTCCTGAAAAGACAACCAATCATCTCAACCTGCCCCAGGAACCAGCCAATCACAGCAAAGCCCGGCCTGAAGTGAGGTCTCACACCCGCCGATCCCGAGGACTCACTGACTCTGGGTCAGAAGATATTTTAATAACAGAATTTAGCTCAGTTCTGATGTTTATTTTAGACGTTTTCAGAGTTCTCCCAGGAATCCGCTGATTTCAGCCCGGTTCTGTTTTAACACAAATCCAACAGAACCAGCGCTGGGACCTCACTTCCTGCTACACCAACACGATGCAACCCTTGATCTTCTGCAGCAAACAGCCATCACCCTCTGCAGCCAATCAGAAACACAGGAACTCATGCAAACCTGTTTCTTTCTCTCTTGCTGGCGTTAAATCAGCAGCGGCAGCAGGAAGGACATGAAAACACGCCACAACCAGCGTGAAGATCATGCATTACAACAGAACCACAGCCAAACCAGCCGCTCAAAGACTCATCTCCAAAGCTCTGCTGCAGGATCACGCCTGCTGTCGAGGATACTTCTCTGCAGGAAAGCCTCCGACTGGACGGAAAACCAGCAGGCTGTACCAGACGGACCCGATCTGGCACAGAAAGGTCCAAATATACCGAACTCTGTGGGTCTGAATGCGTTAAGCTCCTTAGAACTAGAGCGCAGAATCAACTAAATGGAGAAACAAAGGTGGTAATGATCCAGATCTCCTGTTTTATCAGCCAATCGGCTTCTTAGAGGCGCAGCTGCTCCTTTTGAAGCAACGTAGGTCTCAACGTGAGACCAGAACTATGAGACTTTCCTCCAGAAGAAGCTGCAGACAACCTAACAGCCGCTCCCAAAGAGAGAGTTTAAACGGACTAAAACTGCAGATTCTGGTTCAAAGTCACTTCTACAGGTTTTCCTGAAGTTTCAGGAAACCCCTTCAGGCTCTGAGAAAAATGCCAGAACCCTGATGTCTGCGGATAAACAAATATTTCTTCTTTCCAGCAGTTATACCTATTTAATTAAATAACTTACTTAGATGTGAGACTTTATGGTGAATCAGGGAGATTTTCATTTAGCAATTAGTACACAGTCTCACAACAAACACAAACCAATTTATTCTTTTTTTATTATTTTGTCAAAGTCGTCTCATCTCATAGCTTTTATCATAACATCTTTCCAGGGCTGCTCTGATTGGCTGCTCAGTTTCCATCAGATTTGGTCAGAAAAGGAGCGTTGGCATCCAGAGCCGTCCGCACTGTTTGAGCCCTCCAGTAAAGAAATGTATGAATCTGTTATTCATGCATTTTAAGCCCCTTTCATTTTTGTGGGATGTGTTTTAAACTACATCACTGGTTGTTGGAACCTTAAAATCAATGCAACTGCAGAGTTTACTCGTATTTAGGTCTCATACTTGATCAAAGTGTCTATGAACCTTTAACCAATGATCCAGTTTCCTGGGGTGTAAATATGCTAAATATGTTTTAAATAAAATGGTTTGGGGTCAGAAATCTATCGGACTTTTCCGCTTTGGCTGAAGAGTCCTGACCCAAAAGATGTATTCAGATCGACCCAAACTCTCTAATATTTGGTTGAAGCGCTTTTTAGCTTCGGTTCTTTGTGATTAACTTCTTCAGTCTCAAAACATCTTTTTCTGTCAAGAGCTGCTTTATTTTTTTTCCACCAGGATCACGTAGAGATGATGGGAGAACTGGACCGACCCAAAGATGCTGAGTGGGGTCAGCGTCTGGACTCTGGTGACCAAGATGCTCTTTAATCCACTCTCTTACAGCCTGAGCTAGATGGATCCTGGCGCTGTCATGTTGGACCACAGCCGTAACGACCCAGTCAGAGTCTTCAGCAGACCTTCTTTGGGTTCCTAACGCTGCTAAACCTGGACCTGACCGACTGCAGGAACCCCAGATCCTGGCTCAGCCCCCCCCAGGGGAACTGAGGCAAGATGGACGCATCACTTCCTGCTTCTCTCTCCTCTCCTTGATGCTCCTATCGCTCTGGAACCGAGTAAATCGGGACCCATCGGACCACAGGACCTTTTTCCATCGCTCCAGAGCCCAACCTTTGTGCTCTGTAGCAAACTGAAACCTTTCTCACTGATCTGTGGTTTTCTTAAGGCTAAGCAGATGTTTAGACCTTCAGCTTCCTTTAGTTTGATTTTTCCAGAAGTTTAAAGGGTTCTTCAGAACAGAGATGGGCTATTTTTACCCCAAAAGAATAAAAGGTTGGTTTGTTCTGACATTTTTCAGAGTGAGATTATGACACAGATATAAAAATCCAGTTTTATGTTTATCCCACATCTTTACCCAGAATGCCAAGCAGTGCGGAGGCCCCGTGTCGCCGCCTTACATGCATATAAAACATGCCGGTCTGCTAAACGCAGCCGTCGGCGTCAGAGAAGTATCCTCGACTGAACCGCGCTGACCGAGGGTTTACCTCCAGGAGGCCCCAGAGGGCCGGGGGTGAATGAAAAGGTAAAAGTACTTGGTAGGTGTGGAAGGTCCCAGAGCCTGGTGGGGCGTGAGGTTGGCACGGCATGCTGGACATACTGAGGCGGTACTGCAGCAGCGCCAGCTGTTCACCCGTAACCACCAGGGAGGGGAGGACCACGACAAAGAGGAGGAGGAGGATCAGCACAGAGGAAGAGGGGGGAGGAAGAGGGAGCAAACAGAGAGAAACATTTGGCCGAAAAACATTCAGGAGGGAAACGGGAGAGGAGACAAACAAGAAGAAAATATTGACTGTGGGAACAAAACGTTTCATCTGTTGGTGGCGATGAAGCAGCTGCATCCCAGAGGTGTCCAGCTGCAGCCCTCCAGACGGGTTCCTGTGCAACACGACGGAGCGAGCTGCTCAGCACGCCGTCAGGTTCTACAGGAACCCGCAGACGACCCGTTCAAGGGATGCAGGACGGCAGCCTGAGGACTGACGCTGGACACCGCTGCCTTGTCCAGACTGCAGACTGAGGGAGAGACGTGCTGGAGGGATGGACATGATTTCACTCTGGAGGGACGACTGTTTCCAGCTTTTACAGAAAAACTCCAGAAGCTTCGACATCAGCATCCATCCCTGCAGCTCAACAGAGAGAACTCAGACTGGAAGATCTGAGCTCAGTGTTAAATGCAGCTGAGTGCAGAACATCTGGTCTAAAGAGTGAAAACGTGTGAAATCTTCCAGTGAGAGTCCTCTCTGAGCGTGTTGGGGTTAACAGGACAAAGCCTGCAGAATGGTTCTGATGCAGGTGGAAGGTTTCCGAGAGTCCAGAGGAACCGGTCCTGGTGGGAACCCGGGCCTCTCCAAGTCGTCATGCATGTTGTTGAGAAGAACACCAGCATCAAGTCTCAGAGCAGAACTGAGCTTATTCTGGTCTCCTCACAGATCGGACCCGGTCTGCAGGTCCAAGTAAACCTGCTGCCATTTTAACATGTAGCCGTCCAGACTGGCCCAACATCTCTGTGTCTTTAAGCTCCATGTTGGTAAATCTTTGTCTCTGCTTCAGCACAGCGAGCAGCGCGGTCCGATCCAATCAGAAACCAGAGGAAAGAGGAGAAATGAAGCGCCCGGATCAACCCTGGATCTCATTTAGATTCTGGTTCCAGTCACTGCCTAAACTCTTTATTCTGATTAAAAGTTCTCCACAAAAACCCGTTTCAGGGTTTTTCTTTGGACTTTGGTTGATTTTACACAAAGTTTCAGCACCAGACCAGTTTTAGATTAATGTTCTTTGCTTGTTAAACATTTAAACTCCAGACTGAGACGAGAGCCAGTGCTGCGTCGACCCGGTTTGTTCCCATTAATGGAGTGAATTTTGTTCCATTATTGCTGTAAAGGAAACGTTTTGTAAACGTAGAGGAAAAAAAGAATCCAACAATCAAACTTTGAAAAACTTCCTAATCTAAAAAAGTGTTTAAGTGTAACTTAGCTGTTTTTGAGATTTGAACAGAAATTTGAAAAAAATATGTAATTTGAAAATCTGCACAAAAAAAAGGAACAATAAAACATGGAAAAGGGGATATTTTTAAAAATTAAAACCTGAGAAAATTCCAAGGTTATTCTCAAAACTTATAAAACCCTTTCTAAAATCTGGATGGCATTTTTTTCCCCAAATTTCTATTTAACAAAACATGTTCTTTGGAGCAAAAATGGACCAAGATTAAGAATTAAACTTTGAAAAAAATTCTTAATCAAAAAAGTGTTTGAGTGTAACTTTGCTGTTTTCTAAGATTTTATTATACATCATTTTATTTTTTGCAGATTTTATATTTTCAGGTTTTTTTTCTTCAAATTTCTGATTTTCAGATTGAGTTTTACAAATTGCATTATTTTCAAGCCGCGTTTTCCAGATCGCGTTCTCCTCACTTCTGGGGTCGTTCCTCTGCAGTAACATTATCAACATTTTTGTTGATCAATGTTCATCAAGAGCCAGAAGTGCAGAGAATGTGATCTGGAAAACGCAGCTTGAAGATAATGCAATTTGTAAAACTCAATCGGAAAATTGTAAAAAAAGAGGTTATAACCTGAAAATATAAAATATGTTTTAAAAAGTGGAACAATAAAATATAGAACAAAGTGATTTTTTCAAAAATGAAATCTGAGAAGACAGCAAAGTTACTCGTAAATTTTCTTCAAATTTCCATTTACAAAACATGTTCTTTGCAGCAATAATGGAACAAAATTAATTCTGTATTTATTTAGCTGAAACTACTGAAATCTTCCAAAGTTAACAGGATCCTGTTTCAGCTCCATCTCTTTCAGACCCTGGAGACGCTCCACGTTTCTTCCTCCACTTTCCTCTGTTTTCCCCTTTAACGAATCAGGCTGCAGAGCTCAGCTGATGCAGAACCGAGGGCCGACTGGATCAGAACCGTACGTGTTTGACTCCACTGAGGTTCTGGCTGAGACTTCAGGACGGCGTTCCTCCCACAGTACCGACACCAGGTGACATGCAGCATGCAGAGGATGAGGTGACGACAGGGAAAAGCTGCAGGAACATGCCGGCTCCTGACCGCAGCAGCGTAAAACATCAGCTTCAAATCAAACCAGGATTCCTGCTGGGTTCACACAGCAAGCAGCCGGTTGTCCATGAAAGCGGAGCAGCTGCTCGTGGTGTGAACACAGCAGAGGAACGATTCAACGTATTCTCTGCAGCATCGCTGATGACGGGCTCCACCTGAACTAAACGTCCACAGACGAACCGTTTGGGCCGAATGAGGTTCTGCTGGAGGAACATCAGCGGATCCGATGGTGACGGGGAGCAGGTTGGGATCAGCCAATCAACAGCCAGCCATGCAACGCTGCAGCGCGGGATCCAGGGAGGGATGGAGGAGGTGTGTGATGGGAGGAGGGGGGGGGGGGGGAGGGGTAGCGGACTCACCTTTACCTGAGGAGACTGCAGCTTCTGGTACATGTCCAAGGAGTAATGATGGAGCCAGACCTCTACAAACATCTGAACACACAGAAATCAGCGTTTAAGAGGCGACCCCCCCACATCAGCTTCCATTTTAGTCACGTTTTCAACACCTTTAACACAGGAAGAATGTAAAATAGTAAAAGTTCTTAAGTCTCGACCCGGCCCGCATGCTTCCTGTGATCCAGACCAGAGTTCTCTGAAGGTCTGAAGATTTACTTTGGACTTTGGCTGATTTTCCTTTACGTTTCTGTCCAGAACCTGAACACATTTAGAGGAATACTCTCCACCACAGCAAAGCTCTGGATAAAACGGTCCGTCTAGGCTCTGACCCTCAACTATGGTCATGAGGTCTGGATCAGGACTAACAGAACCAGATCCTGGATCCAAACGGCTGAAATGAGCTTCCAGTGGAGGTTAGCTGGGCTCAGCCTCAGAGAGAGGAGGAGCTGCTCTGTTATCTGAGGGAGAGCTGCTGCTTCTCTGCATCCAAATGAGTCAGTTGAGGCGGTTTGGATCCCTGATCATGGCGACATCTTGACCCTTGGAGGTTTTTTCAGGTAAGTCCCACTGGGAGAAGAACTACAACTTTCTGGAGGGACTATTGTAACCCAAGGTAGAACCTGCCTTTCTATGCATCACTACTTCCTGGTATGCATCAGTGACATGCTCTTACATCGCTAGTACTTCCTGGTCACATGCTCTGGTTCAGCTGATGCATTGCATGGAGGTAAATACAAGCCTGCTCTGATCAGATGTGAAGAAGGGAACCAAGAGACAGAGCTGCTGCTTCAGATACCAGCTGCTGATGAGATTGTATGCAGATATAAATGTGAAAGGAAATGACCAGGAGACCCTGTTTTTTGGGTTAAAATGATGGTGAGCTACTGAAGATTAAAGAGGCCTTTGCTCTAGCCCCCCCCCCCCCCCTCTCTCAGTGATCATTACCCTGATTCACACAAACAAACCCAACATTGCTTCTCAGTTATAGACAATTGGGAAACCTTCAAATAAAATGGACAATATAATCATGGGCAGTACTGAGAATCTATTATTGGGATCATTTATAAGCATCATTTCCAATGGGGCATTCTGTGTTTTCTTTCCTAACCCATGGTACCTGCACCAACTATAATTCAGTGTCTGGTTCATTAATTACTGACAAACAGCTCCAGAGGTCGATCCACAGACTTTTGACTCACTTTTTTATATATAGCCTTGATAATATTTAACGTAGAAACTTGCTATTTTATTGACTATTAGTGCCACACTATACATCCCGCCTGGCCTGGGAATGTTGTTGGGGAGAAGAATGTCAGAGTTTCTCACCTGGACCTGTTGCCCTGATCTCGGATAAGTAGAAGACAATGATCAGTATATAAAAAAATATATATATTCTTTCAGGAGAAGCAGCAGCACCTCAGAAACGGACATTAATATTCCCCAGGGCAGGAGTTTGAGTCATGTTGGGACTTTAGCTGCTGATTACTGTGAATAAAGGCCACCAGCACCAAACAATCTTTTATTAGCAGTTTCTGAAAGCTGGTTTTAACTGTTTTCTTCTTCTCTGAATGTGTAACCAGGGCGGGAACATTAAAGTGTTCGATGCCTGAAGCTGTGAATCCAGCTGGTTGTGCTTCTCTCTCACCTGCAGCAGCGTCTCCGACCTCCAGATCTCCTGGGCTGCAGGGTCTGCGTTCACCGACGGCTGGTGGAAAATGTGATGCTTCAGGAGGCTGGGGCTGTGAACGCCGTAACCAGCAAACGACACGCCGGAAGCTCTGAGGGAAGAAACGTCAAATATACGCCTTTATGGGAGTTAATAGGGAATCTATCATCCTTTCCTGGCTGCAACCAGGAGCAGCAGGAGTCTACATCCGTCTAAAAGCCAGAATATAAAAGGTGAGAAACAGAAATAAACAACATATTTTTATTGCTCTGCTTTAGTCACACATTATTTTATGTTCAAAGCTCCTTTTTAAACGTTTGTTTGTAAAATTGCTTCCTGGAGGCGATGGATGTTTACCGGGGCGACGGAGCCGTGACGGAGCCTCTGGAGTCGGAGAACGGAGACGGAGGAACGCTTCCTTCGACGGGCAGGAAGTACTTCAGGTACATGTCCACCAGCAGGAAGTAGGCGCTGTCTGTCAAGCTGCTGACCTGGGGCTGAAGGCAGTTCTGAAATCAGACAAGTTAGAAGATAAAACTCCACAAACACTTAATTACCCGGCCTTCGTTAGAGTGGACAGGAAAGCCTCTCCAGCTCGTTAAACCGCCTGGTTTTAAACACGCTGGTGCTTTTTGGCTCAGGCTGTATTTCCCTTCTCCTTCTTCTCTGCTTTAAACTCAGAGGATGGAGCTCCTCTCCATCTTTATCTTCCTGCTGGAAGCCTGGAGGTTTTATGCCAACATCCAATAAGGTTCCAGTTCCAGATGAACAATCCCTGAGCATGATGCTGCCAACACCGTGCTTTACAGAAAGCACAATGAACACGTCTAACAGGACTTTGGCCTAAAAGTTCAACATTGGTCGTCCCACCAGACGCCAAACTGCTTCAGGGAGGCGTCGTCATGTTCGTTAAAACTTAGCTGAGCTTAAATTATTTTATTTTTTTTATCTCTGAGGCTGTCGTCACACATTAAGAAACTCCTGATGCAGCCGTAAAACTCCTGGAAACCTCTCTGATTAATCTAGGAGGGACTTCCAGTTATTGGTGATGTCACAGCGCTGCTTATTTTCCCTAATAATAATAATAATAACAACTTTACTTATAAATAGCTTTCCTAGTATTAGTAGTTAATGTGCGCCATGTTAACTTAATGTCTTGGAAACTTTGTGCATCTTTCTCCTGACTAGAACCTCCTGATCAGAGGTTCCCAAACTTTTAATAAAGTAATAATTTTATAAAAATGTCCTGCGGTAAAAGGAGGAATGTTGAGCGTCTCATAACGTTATACTTTGGTTTTGGTTTCACGGTTAAGAAAGAAATCCTTTCAGCAAATCAGCATCAAATTATTATCAGTGTCGGACTTTGAAACAATTATGTAAACGACTGTGTGACTTAATTCTTATAATATTACGACTGTGTTCTCATAAAGTTCATAAATAACTTAGCATTTTACATACATTTACATAAAAGATAAATCCTGAGAAAAATGTTTTATGTTAAAATCGTAAATTTTCGAGAATAAATGTTTTTCCATGATTAAAGGCATAAATTTGCTACACTGAAACAATTCTATGTCTGACATTATAAAGTAAAAAAATCATTTAAATCATCTCCTGCACTAAATGATGAGATTCTGTTGATGCTTTGGATGAAAACAGCTGAGCTTAATCAGAAATGAAGTCCAGCGGCTCCAGATTCTGTCTAATATCAGCTTCAACCAGGTTCTGAACACGTCCACATATTTAGTCTTTTTTCAAGTTAACTTCTTCAGCTCACGTTGAAAGTAGAAAAGGTTTCATCTTAGTCAAGTTTTCTCAGTGACAAAATCCTGGACATTGAAGCGGGCCGTGCAGACTTTTAATATCCAGTGAATAAATTAATCTAGACATTAGTCAGATTTAAACAAAACCAAAAACATCTGGAATGTGATACTTTTGCCTACAGGAGCTTAAAAGTTTTCACACCTTCAGCCGTTAAACTCACCCTCGGAGCGACGAGACAGTGGGCGAAATTAAACATGAAGAACTCGAAAGGATCTGAAAAGTGTTGAGGAAAACTTTCACTTTCTCAGACGTTGATGTTTCTCGTTAGTCGTCACTCCACCTGATGGTGAAAGTTTTAAATCTTTTCCAAGGATTTCATAATTTTCACTACTAGATTTAACACAAATCAACATCAAACGATACAGAGAAGAGAAAAATAAAGTGATGAGAGCATCCGCTACAGGAAGGCCTGCAGCAGCGTCGGCTTCTTAAAGGATACTGAGAGCGAGGTTCAGAGTCAGGACGCCCGGCGGTGGGAACTGCAGCTTGTTGTGGAACAGAGGACAGTCAGGAAGAACTCCCTCCTGGATGCAGGCCTTCACTGGACCCTTAAAAGCACACAGACATGTGGATGAGGAGGGGGTGAAGGCAGGAACAGCTTTTAGTCCAGGAAATACAACATTAGTGTTACAGTTAAAGGGTCCATGGGTTCATTATAGAGAAATCTTGCTATAAGGGGAGAACAGCGCCATCTGCTGGTGGTCTGTGCATAGACATATACGTAGAAGCCTGTTTAAGTGCTGGAGCACGGCGCCATCTTGGATGGGTCTCTCCTAATCAAGGCTGGGATAGCAGCGGACAGCAGTAAATGCAGAGGGGGAAACTTTGACCGTATTTTCTGTCGCTTATGGTTGCAATAACCGGCGATAACTACTGAAAGTAGATCACAGGGTGCAGATCACCATTCTGGGCTGAGATTGGCTCTGGAGTTTTTTTTTTACTTGGTGAGAACATTGCAGCAACCCAACAGATGGACCGTGATTTTATGCTTTTTCATTTTTTTTGTCGCCGTATTTCACCAACTAAGGCTGAATGATGTTGTCAAATTAAATATCGTGGAGTTACAGAGTACAAACACATGCAAGAAGCTGTGCAAAACAGTTCTTTAAGGATCTTAAGCTCCAGCTGAGTTAAAAACTGGGTAGTGTAAGAGACCTGGAAATTGTAATGAGCACTTTTCCAAAAGATGTGTATGCACAGCATGCAAAAATATGAAGACATTATTGTTGGTGTCCAGAGAAGACTCAGAATTGTCCATGTGAGAGTGTGAAATAAATATAAATTAACAATCCACCTCGTTTATTTAAATAAATATAAAATGTATTAATTTATATTAATATGTAATACTCTAAATTTAAGAGAATAAAAATTTCAGCATAATATGTCATACCACATGTCTGTTAAATAGCATAAAACACAGTATTTCAGCATTAAATCATGCATTTATACATTCATCCCATATGTCTATCTGTTAAAGTGCAAACATTTATGAAAGAAGTTGTTTAAACAACATATTTCAGCATAAAAAATGTTTTATCTTGTGTGACAGCGTCCTGTATCATAACCACATCTCTGCTGTTTGTAACAAACCACATAATGTGAAAATCAGGTAAAAATTCAGGGAGTTATGATTTATTTTAGTGGAAGAAACGGCTTCCTCAGCACAAACAAATACACTGGGGTCATGTCAGAGACCCATCCAAGATGGCGGCTGCGCTGAAACATCAGTTTCAGTAGGCAGCACCAGTCTTTGGAGGCGTCTACCTGTATGATGTCTAGGGTCAGGTGTATGAATAGCAAGGGATTCTGGGTAAACCTAAGAGCAAATGCTTCCCTACATTGAGAGAAAGTAGCTATGACAGTGTAGAAATAAAATCCTTTAAAGCGAATAAACTCTAATGCAACTTTATTTTGTCTTTAATGTTAGAGGACTGACATTTGTCAAGTTAAACTTGTTTTTCAGCTCCTACCTTATCATGTAAAATGTCTTATGAGATTTTGGATTTATCTGAACAACCATAAATTCCAATTAATGACGCCTGAAAACCTCAAAAACTACAAATATTTTCAGGATTGTTATTGTTGCCATTTTCTGGTCCATTAAGAGCATCAGTAAATATCAATAAATTCAAAATATAACTAAATGTAGTTACTGTGTGCAGTTTACTGATAAAAGTCACTTTATGCAGCAACTGTCTTGATGAAGTTTATTTCAACAGGGTTGCAGCAAATAAATGTGGGAACCACTGACATGCGCCCATATAGATCACTGTGGAAAAATCCTGCAATGTTTGACGTGGAGTTAATTAACCACAACTGATCCTTTTACATCGTTCCTCAGATTAGAGTCGTGGTTTCATGGTTTGGCGGAACCTTTCCTGCTTTAACTCTTCCACCATCAATAACAGTTTGATAAAAATGCAGAATAGATCTTTACATTCTCGCTGCTACAGACACACGCTGCTCTAAATGTTCCTACCGGGAGATAGTTGACAGGAAGTTCATATTTGTACTCTTCTGCCTGCAGTTTATACACCAGCTTCATCATCGGGCCGCTGAAGAGAGAAGAGCAAAAATGTCTTGTTTTATTCTCACTGTATTAGCGAACGTTTGCTCTCACAGAGGAACGGGTTCTACCTCGGGTTCAGGAAGTCCAGAACAACGTTGTACTCGTTGCATCGTGAGTGAAGGAGGCGCAGGTTCCAGCCAGAGATGACGCCGTCCAGACTGCCAAACACATTCTCCACCAGCCAGGGGAAGATCAGGTGCAGCTCCTGCAGAAACAGCAGAAATTAGTTAAAGGTGCAGCGCCAAGTTGACTATTTATACATCAGTAGCTCACTCTGGTTGTATACAAAGGTTTTATGAAAGATTATCACGTCTTGCTGGCACATTAGTTGTTATTTTGGTGTTTTATGCTTTGATTTTCCTCAATTTGTTAGTAAATGCAGCCTTTCATGTTTATTATGACAATGGAAGTACGTACTGAACATGCACAGCAGGGGTTAAAACAAGGAAGCGGCTAACAGCTATTAGCATCTACCAGCAAAACAATGAAAATTGGTCGAAGATCCAGTGGAAAAAACAAAATATGTACGAGTCCAAGAGAGAAAAGCCTGGAATGTCTCTAGAATCCAGTCTGAACATTGTTTTTTTGTTTGTTTTTTACACAGAGTTGACTGACGTGAGTAAATGTTCTGATATGAGGCTCTTAGAGTTGCTGTAGATCAGTTTATTTAATTAATAACGTTTGGTCTTCATCACGCTGAGCTGCTGCTTTAGTGAGAGGCATTGCATAGGATCAGACTCAGTAGTTATTCAGTGGTGATTTATTAGTCGCCAACTGGCTTTCTGATAGTTCTGCTGGAAGATGGCGCCACGTCTGTTTATATCCGCCCATCACGGCCCGCGCTTGTTTCTATTTAGCCTCAAAAAGGACAATCAAAACACTATCAGGATGGATGCTTGGTGTATGTAGCTTTATTTTATCATGACTGAACGGTTTATGGTCTTTTTATATATGCATATAATGCAACTATGTACCATTGAAGCATTAAGGCAAAAAGACCTGTGGATAGGAAAAATAATTACAGCTCTGATCTCTGGCTGCAGCCTGGTTGACGGTTGTTCTCTGGAGGGGAGAAGTTTCTATACGTAGGCAGCAGAAAGCATCTCCACTATATAGTATTACAGTATTACTACATGAAACATAAAACACGAGACAATAGCCACAAACTTCAAACAAACAGACACAAATGTATGAACTAGACCAGAGTCAGAGCATGCATGCAGAAAGCGCTGCTGTTCCTGGTGTTTCCATCAACGCTTCTCATCACGTTCTAACAGGCCTTTGTGTCTCAGATCTGATGGAAAACATCCAGTCTTGAAACAAAGATGATTTTTTATCACTTCACATGGTATGACAACTGAAAGGCAGCTGCTGGGCTACAGGACAGACTGAAGGCAGGATAATAAACTAATGCGGGGGACAGACTGAAGTACCTTAGCAGGATACTCGTCTATGATCTTCAGCAGGTCCTGGCATCGCTGGAGCAGAGGCTTGGTGGTGGCATCGGCTTTAAGGTTAGCCTGGAACAAAGTTTTTACAGATATTAAACCAAAGAGTCGGTCAGTGGGTTGAATACAGTTCCAACTCAGATTATATTATCAGCAGGAGGTTCATCTATTTCAGGGATTAAAAAAAACAAACAAACAGAAAAATATATTCTAATCATTGATTTCAGTTATTTTTAAGGATTCTGATCAACAGCTGATACCAGCAGATGACAAGGCGTCCTAAATCATCCTGACTGTGGAAACTTCACTCTGGACTTCAGGCAAAATGGATCCTGGGCCTCGCCATTCTTCCTTGATTTCCAAACTGAATGCAAACTTTACTTAAATCTGAATAGCGGACTTTGGACCACGGTCCGGACCAGACGTTCCCTCTGGCTCTGGAGTGGCTCAAACCCCTGAAATGTGACGCTTGTAGCTCATGTCCAGATCCGTGTGTGACTCCTGTTGCTCTGACTCCAGCTGCAGAGCCACACCTTGTGAATCTCAAGGCCAAATACGGCAGAAGAATTTCACTTATTGAACCGAGGTTCTGCAGCAAATGGACCTGGCGGGACGTTTTAACTGAGACGCAGAAGTAAAGGCGACTCACCAGCAGGAAGCTGGGCTGCTGTAGGCTCGGAGAACTCATGCTGCTCAGCTGCAGTTCACCTGGAGCTGCAAAACAAACACAGAAACTCTTTTATTATCAATCTAACGGGCGAATAAAGCTGTTAACAAACCGTTTCATTCAGCTTTAACGGAAACCAAACTACACCGGATAACAAGCAGTCAAACAAGGCAGGAATACAACTTAATAAACTTAAAATACTCAGAGAGGCCATTCAGACTGAAGTCAGCTAACGATGCTAACTAATGGGTTAGCTACGTGGGTTTAAACTCAAACCGGGAGCAATGAACCGCTCAGAGGTTCATCACGAAACTCCGGAAACTAACCCGGAGTAATCTCACCCGATCATAGCCTCCTTCTCACCTCTGTCCACGCAGGAAAGTTAAAGTTTGAGTGAGTTTTCCACACACCGCATTCCCATCCGTCCACCAGAGAGCGGGGGTAGTCTTCTTCTCTTTCGGTCTCCCAGCGGCCGATAGCTCACTGTTGACCGCTGCCGCCACCTGCTGGAAGAGCGGAGTATAACACCACATCCACGTATACGCGTGTACATTTTTATAAGATGCAGGCGCTCTATACGGAAGCGTATTGCATTCACCAAAGAAAAAAAATAAGACAGCTTAGCTCATAATTACGAGAAAATATGTCATAATTACGAGATAAGATGTCATAATTACGAGATCCTGATCTCGTAATTATGAGATAAGCTGTTTTTCTTTGGTGAATGCAATACGCTTCTGTTCTACTATTTGATTTAGAAATTTTTTTGATTTGTGTGATTATTCTTTCATCAAAGGGTGAACTGTGATGGAAAATGTTTTTGTCTACTTCTAAATATAAACCTTGTGCAAAACATGTTGTCATCTTTAACAGAATGTCATGTATAGTCTACAGCCTGTGTTTGCAGAGATGTAAGGCTCACCAGAGTTCAGTTTCTCAGTGTGTGCTTACATGGTCGTAAAGCATGGTCGTAAAGCATTGTTAGAACTTTATTACTTCTATCTGTGTGTCTCAAAGTGTGGGGGATATGATGGTAATTTAGAGTGGGAGTCTTCAATAAAGACTGGTCTCTGTATTGAAAGAGTATCTTGCTTCTGGATAATAATTTTTCCATGACACTAGTGTTAAATAACAGACCTTTTCAGGGTGTTTCTATTGTAGACTTCTGTAGTGATAAAAAAGACTCTTCAAACCATAACTATATTTTACCATATTTAATCTAAAAGTCAGAAGGATGCTTACAGCGTCAGTACTGAATTATCATAACAACACAATGCAACCAGTACCTGAGAACCCCGTTTGTTCTTTCACACAGACATTAAACAGGAACATTTGTGTCCACTCATTCAGGGGTGTGTAACAGTATGATGTGCTGTGTTCATCACATTGGTGCAGAAGATCATGCTGTAATGCAGACGTGTCCTAGCTGACACAGGTTTGAAGTTCAGTATCAGGGCGATCCGTAGCTGCAGCCCATCAGGAGCTACGAGAGCGCCCTGCTGGTCCGGTTCCTCTATAGACTGTCCTCTCTGCTGAACGACAGGGTGAGTAAAACACTGCTGAGGTTCTGCCAGGCTGTTGCGGCGCTTCCTGGACCTCCTGAGGGGAAAGCTGTCGGCCAAGGAGAGGAGCCTCCTCCGTGCCTACTGTGACGGAGAGAAACAACCAGACCCAACAGACTCCTTTCCTGGCCTGATCCTGGATCCTGATTTCCCGGAGCAAAGTGGACCTCTGCCCTCCAGCCTGGACCCACAGAAAATGGTTTTATTCACCATGGATCAGAAAACCGTTTATCACGTTTCCACAACAGTGATGAACCAAAGACACCTCCAACACCGGGTAGTCTATGTTTGGACAGATGAACTTGAAGAGCACCCCAGTGGAGGACTTTATACAAACCTCCAATTAAAAAACAAACTGGTGATCTCCAGTGGAGGATTTTATATGCCACAAACTTTTATCGCTTATTAATCGGGGTGTTTTAAACGAGTGTCCTTTCTGCAGTCTGTCTGAAAATGTATTTAATGTTTTTATGGACTACATCACACTAAAGACCATTTTCAGTGTTTTTAGTCTTTTTGGTTTTTGCAACTTTCTCTATTTATTGGAGGAGTCTGCAAGAACAAAATAAACAAGCCAAAGGGCCGACTTAAAATTTTTAATTAGTGAAGCAAAGATGGCCATTTACTTGTCCTGTAGAGACAGACTGTAGGAGAAACCTCACCTTGATGCTGTGGCTCTGTGGAGGTGCTACGTTACAGCCACGATTAGGCTGGAGTTTCACTTCCACCGAGCCACGCAGGACATGGAGGATTTTATGCAGTTGTGGGGTTTTAACAAGATTCTATGTGATGTGTCTACAAAAGGAGAACTAAACTATAACAAGCTCCTTATTGAAGTCCTAAATTAAACTTGTTTTTAATTAAATTGTTCTATTATTTGACCTTTTGTAAATAAAGTTTTGTTAAAAGTCAAAAAAGTCTTCTTTATCGTCATTTGCAATGGTATCAAACAGGTTTAACCTCTGCCCCCAGAACCAGTACAGGCCAAATTCTGTGTGCTCTAAGCATTATGGGAACAGTAGTCATACTGCTACAATAATGAAACAAAATTCACATCTTAGACATCTGCCACAATAGTTAAACAGGGGTAATAAACACATATCACAGATATGAGGTCGAGAAAAAAGTTTGATTTGGATTAGAGAAAACCAAACATTCAAGAACTTTATGACAAGAACAAGAACATACTTTACTAAGAAGTTCAAGTAGAGTAAGCTCAAAGAAAAAGCTTCCATAATGTACTTTCTCTAAAACAGCTGATCCACAGAACGTCCTCTAGAGGGCGCCACATATCTGCCTCCAGACTGATTACAACAGGAACCCTTTAAAAAAACAGGAAACAGTTCAGAAAGTGTCAGAGATTAATGGAGAATCCACCGTGAGGATCACCTTCATCATCACCTTCATCAACTACTCAGGGCAGACTAACACTGAACGAGGAGAACAGAGAGAGCTGAGGGACCGAGACGCTGAAACACAGACTGCTGCAGGTGGAAAGACAAGAAAATCAAAGTGAAAGTAAGAGAAGAAAGTTCCTGCAGGAGGGAAACTGACTTCCTGGTTTAACGATCTGTCTGCTGTGTTTTCAGCTTCACTCAGAGACTAAATGGCTTCCAGATTAGAGGAGGATCTCTGCTGTCCGGTCTGTCAGGACGTCTTTAAGGATCCGGTTGTTCTGTCATGTAGCCACAGCTTCTGTAAGGAGTGTCTGAAGAACTGGTGGAGAGAGAAACCAGCACAAGAGTGTCCAGTTTGTAAGAGAAGATCTTCTAAGGGTCATCCACCCTGTAACCTGGTTCTGAAGAACCTGTGTGAGACATTCCTACAGCAGAGAGACCAGAGAGCTTCAGAGGATCTCTGCAGTCTGCACTCTGAGAAACTCAAACTCTTCTGTCTGGACCATCAGCAGCCAGTGTGTCTCGTCTGCAAAGATTCAAAAAAACACATCAACCACAGATTCAGACCCATGGATGAAGCTGCTGAGGATCACAAGAAGAACCTTCAGGAAACTCTGGAACCTCTAAAGGAGAACCTGGAGCTCAGGAAGAAAGTTCTAGAGGAGTTTGATCAGACAGCAGAACACATGAAGGTCCAGGCCCGACACACAGAGAGGCTGATTAAGGAGCAGTTTAAGAAGCTTCATCAGTTTCTAGCAGAGGAAGAGGAGGCCAGGCTGGCTGCACTGAGGGAGGAAGAGGAGCAGAAGAGTGGGATGATGAAGGAGAAGATGGAGGCTCTGAGCAGAGAGATAGCAGCTCTTTCAGACACAGTCAGAGCCACAGAGGAGGAGCTGAGAGCTGAAGACGTCTCATTCCTGCACAACTACAAGGCTGCAGTGGAAAGAGTCCAGCGCTGCCCCCTGCTGGAGGATCCACAGCTGCCCTCAGGAGCTCTGATAGACCAGGCCAAACATCTGGGCAACCTGGCCTTCAACATCTGGAGCAACATGGAGAACATGGTCTCCTACACTCCTCTCATCCTGGACCCAAACACTGCTGGTCCATACCTCCTCCTGTCTGAAGATCTGACCAGTTTGACTTTAGGAAAGAAACAGCAGCTTCCTGATAATCCAGAGAGGTTTAGGTCATGGTGGTCTGTCCTGAGTTCTGAGGGCTTCAACTCAGGGAACCACAGCTGGGATGTTGATGTTGGAGACAGTAAACGCTGGACGCTTGGTGTGTTAGCAGAGTCTGTCCAGAGGAAGAGAGACATAGGGTCTGGAAGGTTGGTTCTACGGTTCTATGAAGGTAAATACTCAGCGTGGTCTCTTCCATCTCCTTCCATGTTTCTCTCAGTCCAGAAGAAGCTCCAGAGGATCAGAGTGAATCTGGACTGGGACAGAGGAAAGCTGTCCTTCTCTGATCTGGACACTAACTCACACATACACACCTTCACACACACCTTCACTGACAAGATGCTTCCATACTTCAGCACATGGAATAAAATAAAAATCCTACCGATGAAGATCTCAGTGAGCAAACAGCAGCTCTGATGTTCTCAGCATGAAGAACACAAAGTCCAGATGAAACCTTGATGATCTGATTGAAACTCAGTGATTTGAAACAGAATCTTGGAGCTTTTTATTCTGAATTACTTTGAATTTAAAGTTAGTTCTTGGGTTACTTTATATTTTGGGTTATTAATCAGATTTATTTGTAGGTTAATAATTATTGAAATTTTTAGTAAAATTCACTGGATTTTATTTAGGGGATTTAAAGGGAATGGCCCTGAATGAAAAGGCATGCCACTCTTTTTAGAAATTTCTGGTACATTTTTGTTTTGCTCCACTTAATAAAATCAACAGATTTATTGACATTTGTGTTTTTAATGCTGCAAAATATGGAAAAGTTAAACAGGGATGAACTCTAGTTAAAGTCAAATTAATGAGAAAGAAGTTAAAATATTAAGAAAAATTTATGAAGTTTATTAATAAAATGGAAATTACTCAAGACGTCAAAGCCATGTCTCGTGTAAATGAGCAAGTAGGTTTACATTTTAGAGAAAGATTAAATAAGAAAATCTTTTAGCATTTACACATCCTGTGGACTCACAACGGATGTACATCAGGATCTTTTCTCGTTATCTTGATGGAATTTCTCAATATTTTGACTTTTTGCTGAATATTGTTTATTCTGTTAGAAAAGGAAATACAACGAACAGCTCTTTTTTTTTCTTGAGTGTCTAAAAACTCCTTCATGGCCAATTTTAACAATTTTTTTTTTTACAAATCAAACAAGACTAAACAATCCGATGGCCCACACAAAAGAAGAGTTTCAGTCTTTTTATTCAGCTTTATTTGAGCCAAAAAGTCCAGCTTCTATGATCATTTTAAGGTACAGCCATTTATCATATGAAACTTTTCATAAAATAAAGTTTATATTTTGTCTGTTGACGGTATTAATTTGTTTCTTTTGGCTGAAGAGAAAATATATGATTGAAAAACATGACTACATCTCTGCATTTGCTCCGTTAACGCTGCTGTTGTTCAATAAAGTTTGGTTGAAAGAAAAAGGAAAAGAAATTGACGCGGCTGCTGCTGATTGGCCCGTGAGGCTTTTCGGATATCGACTCTTTGTTGAAGCTGTCGGTGGAGTTGGAAGCGGTGATTTGCATAAGCTCGTTTGTGACTGGGTCAGAATGGCTACTCAAGTAGAGGAAGATGGGGAAATGGATTCTGGCGACTGGACTCCAGTAGCTAACAGGGGAGGAGGAATGGGGGTAAATAGAAGAGGAGATGGAGGATACATGTTGAGTCAAAGTAGTAAACGTAGTTTGGAAGAGAACAGTTCTGATGAAGCAAGTGGATTTGTGTGGAAAAGGGCTGTGAGAAAGGAATTTAAAATTATCCTCAAATTTAGGAAAGAAGATGAGAATGTGAATTTAAATCCTACAGCAGTATCTAGGGAGTTAAAAAAGAAGCTGGGATATGTGGAAATGGCAATGATTTTGAGAGATGGAAGCTTGTTGATAACAAGTAAGATGGAGGAACAGAAAAACAAAGCCTGGGAAGTTGAAAGTGTGTGTAAGAAAATAATTAGTGAGAGAAAGACTGTGGGTGAGAGTAGAGTTACAAGGGGTTGATAACAGGAATACCTGTAGAAGAAGACTTGGACAAACTCAAGCGCAGTATTAATGGAGGTGAGGTGAGCAGAATTAAGAGACTGTTGAGAACAGTAAACGGAGAAAGGGTTGAGAGCTTATCGGTTCTTCTGGAGTTTCAGGAGTCTTTACTTCCAGAGAAAGTGAAAATAGGATGCATGAGATTTCCAGTTAGGCCCTACATTCCTCCACCGCTACGATGTTACAAATGCCAGAGATATGGACATATAGCAGTAGTCTGCAAAGGGAAGCAGAGATGTCCTAAATACGGAGGTGAGCATAGAGTGGAAGAATGTAAGGAAAATGTGCAGGATAAATGTTGTAACTGTGGTGGCCAACACAGGGTAACATATGGTGGATGTGAAGTCAGGAAGAGGGCAGTGGAAATACAGCAGGTTAAAACAGCTAACATAAATAATGCAGAAGTAATGAAGAAAGTACAAGGACAAAAAGGAAGGGTGGACACTGACAATGTTATCCAGGTGTGGAGAATAGAACCAGGTCAATCAGAGAAAACAAATCCAGAACTGTCAGTGGATAAGATTATTTTGTTTGTGGCATATTTGACCACCTGTTCTGATCAAGTTAAACACAAAACTGAGAATTAAAATAATAGTTAAGGGAGCTTAGAAGTTTTTGGGAATAAAAGATATATCTTGGGAGCATATCAAAACAAGACTTGAAGCAAATGGAAAAGCGGGAGGCCAAGGTGATAAGGCAAACTGATTATTAGGCGCCCGCCTATGCATTGAAAATGCATGGGGGAGCCTAATACTATCCACCTAATAAGGGTCCATCACCGTTAATACAGGCTGAACCGTATGGTCCACCCCCACATACTATACATCAAAACGTTCGTCTCGACGCCTTGATGCGGGCGTTTTGTACTTGACGCCATTTCCAGTTACCCTGGCGACAAAAACCACTTCTTTAACACAGTTGAGGTCTCCATAATTCAGAGCTGAGCATGGCACTGGTCTTTGGTACAGTGGGTTAGGTGTTTGGCTGCCTATCAAGTGTTTGCAGGATTGTAACCTGGTGTGGCAATTTCAGAGTATTTTTACCCTACATTTAATTTTCCTTTGGGTTTAAATAAGTATTTTTGAATTTAAATCATTACATTTCACCATTTATTGAAGCCTTGAACATTTTTATTCAAATTTCATTTTTCCATGCTACATTGAAGTATTTAATCGTGTTTTAATAACACCAATTTTCCATGCTGCTTCGATGCAGACCTTTTCCTGTCGGCTGGTTTTGATGAAGACAAATCCTTATCACTCAGAATATTTGATTTAATATCCTCAAGCGATAAGAGCCTACAACCAAGGAACTCAGAAGCTTTGGCTTTGACGGTTATGCGCACCACCCAGGCGGGCGCCTTCTTCAATTTCTTCAGAAATTGAACGTTTCTAGTTGTACAATGGAATGCAAGAATCTTAATAGCAAATGGTCAGGAGTTTAAAGGATTTATTAAAGATTTTAAAATTAAACCAGATTGTAGGAGGCAATTATGTTTTTGTTATTAATTACATTTTTATTTTTTGTGGATAGTCTAGTTAAGGCTATTTATTTTACTTTATTGTTATTTGTTTTGAGATCACGTGTTGGTTATTTAGTTTTCTTTGCTTGTGGTTAGTTATGAGCAATTTGGGTGGATTAAGTTTATAAATAGGCTGTCGGTGGTAGGACCAGCATGCATCTGGGTGGGCGTATGGTTTTTCAACAGCACAAGAGAAGCAGGGAGGAAAATGTTTGTCAATTTCTGTTTTCTTGCTTGCAAAAGAGAAATAAACCACAAACTAAACGACTTTACCTGGAAAATAGATTTATTTTTGCCTGCGTAAATTACTCGTCCAAGGTGCATCTGTGGCCCTTGTGGATTTTTGGAGATGTCAAAGCTGGGCCACAACATAAGTAAAAGACCAGCCCTGGATCATAAGGATTGATCGCAATCATTAATGGATGTTTTTGGACGTACTGGATCAAGTTAAAGATCTGCATGTGGATTAAAAGGATTAAAAGGATCTTTGGATGTTAAAGGATCACACAATGCGCCCCACTTAAAGGCAAGGCTCACACAAAAGATCTGACGCTGGAAGCTCAAGTAAGTCATGAAAGGACTCTTCAAACTGGTATGTGATTATACTACAATACCGTAAAGGAAAAGGGGTGGAACTATTGGAGTTTCAAGGAGAGTATATTATTACGCACCATAAAGTTTGAAGTTTATTGGAGCCGCGTTTCCCTGTGTGATTGTGCAATACCAAGCTGTTAGCCTTTTGTCAGAGAGGAGCTCAAGATCTGATGTTCTTTGCTTCATAAAGTGTGTGATAAAATAACGTTCAGTGTTGGGGAGTTTTAAAGAAGTCAAGAAAAATACAAAATGTCCGACACTAAAGCCAAACAAAATGATGTTGAAATGTCTGAAACAAAAAGATCTGCTAAGTTTACCGAAAAAGTTTTGTCTCTTTACATTAAAACATGTCAATAGACAGGAAGTTTGAAATTCAAACAAGCTTCAAGGTTCATGAAAAACGTCTTTGGGTTTATGACATTTAACGAAAACGTCAATGCTGTGGCTGCTGAGTTTTCAAAATTTAACAAGTGCTACAAAGATGCAACAGAGATGCACAAATCTTTCTTAAGCTTGAATTTGCCAGAAGAAGATATGACAAGACAAACTGCCTATTTTCAGCATAACGTGACAACGTTCATTGAGTTTATTGAAAAGACACGGGCATGGTTGATGGACATGGGTTATAACTTATAAGTACACCGAATTAAACATCTCAGATGAAGTGTTGCCAATTCCGAGGAAATAAATCCTGAGGACAGTGCTTCCAATATTATAAATGTGCAATCTAATTCAGTGGTGCACTCCCAGCAATCACGGACATATTCTACATTTTCTGCGCGCATTAAAGCGGAGGCAGAAAAAGCGGCGCTTTCAAGTGTTTGCAGGATTGTAACCTGGTGTGGCAATTTCAGAGTATTTTTACCCTACATTTAATTTTCCTTTGGGTTTAAATAAGTATTTTTGAATTTAAATCATTACATTTCACCATTTATTGAAGCCTTGAACATTTTTATTCAAATTTCATTTTTCCATGCTACATTGAAGTATTTAATCGTGTTTTAATAACACCAATTTTCCATGCTGCTTCGATGCAGACCTTTTCCTGTCGGCTGGTTTTGATGAAGACAAATCCTTATCACTCAGAATATTTGATTTAATATCCTCAAGCGATAAGAGCCTACAACCAAGGAACTCAGAAGCTTTGGCTTTGACGGTTATGCGCACCACCAGGCGGGCGCCTTCTTCAATTTCTTCAGAAATTGAACGTTTCTAGTTGTACAATGGAATGCAAGAATCTTAATAGCAAATGGTCAGGAGTTTAAAGGATTTATTAAAGATTTTAAAATTAAACCAGATTGTAGGAGGCAATTATGTTTTTGTTATTAATTACATTTTTATTTTTTGTGGATAGTCTAGTTAAGGCTATTTATTTTACTTTATTGTTATTTGTTTTGAGATCACGTGTTGGTTATTTAGTTTTCTTTGCTTGTGGTTAGTTATGAGCAATTTGGGTGGATTAAGTTTATAAATAGGCTGTCGGTGGTAGGACCAGCATGCATCTGGGTGGGCGTATGGTTTTTCAACAGCACAAGAGAAGCAGGGAGGAAAATGTTTGTCAATTTCTGTTTTCTTGCTTGCAAAAGAGAAATAAACCACAAACTAAACGACTTTACCTGGAAAATAGATTTATTTTTGCCTGCGTAAATTACTCGTCCAAGGTGCATCTGTGGCCCTTGTGGATTTTTGGAGATGTCAAAGCTGGGCCACAACATAAGTAAAAGACCAGCCCTGGATCATAAGGATTGATCGCAATCATTAATGGATGTTTTTGGACGTACTGGATCAAGTTAAAGATCTGCATGTGGATTAAAAGGATTAAAAGGATCTTTGGATGTTAAAGGATCACACAATGCGCCCCACTTAAAGGCAAGGCTCACACAAAAGATCTGACGCTGGAAGCTCAAGTAAGTCATGAAAGGACTCTTCAAACTGGTATGTGATTATACTACAATACCGTAAAGGAAAAGGGGTGGAACTATTGGAGTTTCAAGGAGAGTATATTATTACGCACCATAAAGTTTGAAGTTTATTGGAGCCGCGTTTCCCTGTGTGATTGTGCAATACCAAGCTGTTAGCCTTTTGTCAGAGAGGAGCTCAAGATCTGATGTTCTTTGCTTCATAAAGTGTGTGATAAAATAACGTTCAGTGTTGGGGAGTTTTAAAGAAGTCAAGAAAAATACAAAATGTCCGACACTAAAGCCAAACAAAATGATGTTGAAATGTCTGAAACAAAAAGATCTGCTAAGTTTACCGAAAAAGTTTTGTCTCTTTACATTAAAACATGTCAATAGACAGGAAGTTTGAAATTCAAACAAGCTTCAAGGTTCATGAAAAACGTCTTTGGGTTTATGACATTTAACGAAAACGTCAATGCTGTGGCTGCTGAGTTTTCAAAATTTAACAAGTGCTACAAAGATGCAACAGAGATGCACAAATCTTTCTTAAGCTTGAATTTGCCAGAAGAAGATATGACAAGACAAACTGCCTATTTTCAGCATAACGTGACAACGTTCATTGAGTTTATTGAAAAGACACGGGCATGGTTGATGGACATGGGTTATAACTTATAAGTACACCGAATTAAACATCTCAGATGAAGTGTTGCCAATTCCGAGGAAATAAATCCTGAGGACAGTGCTTCCAATATTATAAATGTGCAATCTAATTCAGTGGTGCACTCCCAGCAATCACGGACATATTCTACATTTTCTGCGCGCATTAAAGCGGAGGCAGAAAAAGCGGCGCTTTCAAGTGTTTGCAGGATTGTAACCTGGTGTGGCAATTTCAGAGTATTTTTACCCTACATTTAATTTTCCTTTGGGTTTAAATAAGTATTTTTGAATTTAAATCATTACATTTCACCATTTATTGAAGCCTTGAACATTTTTATTCAAATTTCATTTTTCCATGCTACATTGAAGTATTTAATCGTGTTTTAATAACACCAATTTTCCATGCTGCTTCGATGCAGACCTTTTCCTGTCGGCTGGTTTTGATGAAGACAAATCCTTATCACTCAGAATATTTGATTTAATATCCTCAAGCGATAAGAGCCTACAACCAAGGAACTCAGAAGCTTTGGCTTTGACGGTTATGCGCACCACCAGGCGGGCGCCTTCTTCAATTTCTTCAGAAATTGAACGTTTCTAGTTGTACAATGGAATGCAAGAATCTTAATAGCAAATGGTCAGGAGTTTAAAGGATTTATTAAAGATTTTAAAATTAAACCAGATTGTAGGAGGCAATTATGTTTTTGTTATTAATTACATTTTTATTTTTTGTGGATAGTCTAGTTAAGGCTATTTATTTTACTTTATTGTTATTTGTTTTGAGATCACGTGTTGGTTATTTAGTTTTCTTTGCTTGTGGTTAGTTATGAGCAATTTGGGTGGATTAAGTTTATAAATAGGCTGTCGGTGGTAGGACCAGCATGCATCTGGGTGGGCGTATGGTTTTTCAACAGCACAAGAGAAGCAGGGAGGAAAATGTTTGTCAATTTCTGTTTTCTTGCTTGCAAAAGAGAAATAAACCACAAACTAAACGACTTTACCTGGAAAATAGATTTATTTTTGCCTGCGTAAATTACTCGTCCAAGGTGCATCTGTGGCCCTTGTGGATTTTTGGAGATGTCAAAGCTGGGCCACAACATAAGTAAAAGACCAGCCCTGGATCATAAGGATTGATCGCAATCATTAATGGATGTTTTTGGACGTACTGGATCAAGTTAAAGATCTGCATGTGGATTAAAAGGATTAAAAGGATCTTTGGATGTTAAAGGATCACACAATGCGCCCCACTTAAAGGCAAGGCTCACACAAAAGATCTGACGCTGGAAGCTCAAGTAAGTCATGAAAGGACTCTTCAAACTGGTATGTGATTATACTACAATACCGTAAAGGAAAAGGGGTGGAACTATTGGAGTTTCAAGGAGAGTATATTATTACGCACCATAAAGTTTGAAGTTTATTGGAGCCGCGTTTCCCTGTGTGATTGTGCAATACCAAGCTGTTAGCCTTTTGTCAGAGAGGAGCTCAAGATCTGATGTTCTTTGCTTCATAAAGTGTGTGATAAAATAACGTTCAGTGTTGGGGAGTTTTAAAGAAGTCAAGAAAAATACAAAATGTCCGACACTAAAGCCAAACAAAATGATGTTGAAATGTCTGAAACAAAAAGATCTGCTAAGTTTACCGAAAAAGTTTTGTCTCTTTACATTAAAACATGTCAATAGACAGGAAGTTTGAAATTCAAACAAGCTTCAAGGTTCATGAAAAACGTCTTTGGGTTTATGACATTTAACGAAAACGTCAATGCTGTGGCTGCTGAGTTTTCAAAATTTAACAAGTGCTACAAAGATGCAACAGAGATGCACAAATCTTTCTTAAGCTTGAATTTGCCAGAAGAAGATATGACAAGACAAACTGCCTATTTTCAGCATAACGTGACAACGTTCATTGAGTTTATTGAAAAGACACGGGCATGGTTGATGGACATGGGTTATAACTTATAAGTACACCGAATTAAACATCTCAGATGAAGTGTTGCCAATTCCGAGGAAATAAATCCTGAGGACAGTGCTTCCAATATTATAAATGTGCAATCTAATTCAGTGGTGCACTCCCAGCAATCACGGACATATTCTACATTTTCTGCGCGCATTAAAGCGGAGGCAGAAAAAGCGGCGCTAGAGGAGTGTGTAGCTGCATTAAAAAAAACAACAAAAACATTTAATTGAAGCTCAAGAGGAGGAGCTGAGAAAACAAAAGGAGCAGCTTGCTTTGGAAGCGGAGTTGGCAGCAACAAGTGCCAAACACCATGTCTTGGAAATGAATTCATCACAGTGTGGCTCAAAATGATCTGATGGAATTAATTCATATTTAGATAGGAGTTACGAACGAAAGGCGCTCCTACTGAATCCTGATGCCCAAACGTTCATCTCTAAAGAAAAAAAGGCTGCGGAGCAAGAAGCACATCCCAAACAAATACAATATAAAATGTCAATGAATAATATGACAAAAATGGATGCAACAGCTCCAGTCACAGTCAGTTGCTCAGAATCAGTCCATACCAGGACAATCTCAATCCCCTGTATTAACTGATAACTGTCAGAATGATATTACCAACATCATGCAGAGGCAAAATGACATAACTGCACTTTTGGTTCAGCAAAACTTATCTTCTGTTCTTCCAGCAAGAAATATCCCTGTGTTTGACGGAGACCCCCTTCAATACAGATCTTTCATAAGAGCTTTTGAAAATGGAATAGAAGCTAAAAAGGAGATTAAAACTGACTGTTTGCACTTTCTTTAGCAATACACAAGGGGGCAGCCCAGAGATTTGGTCCACAGTTGTCAACACTTACCCCCAAACCAGGGTTATAGTAGAGCTAAAGATCTGTTGGCAAAACATTTTGGAAATGAACATAAAATCGCTTCTGCATATATGGAACACATTCTTACCTGATCTCCTATAAAGAGTGAAGATGTAAAGGCACTGCAGTAATTTTCTTTATTTCTAAGAGGATGTTCCAATTTAACAGAGCAAATAGTGCACATGAAGGAGTTGGACCTGCCAACAAATATGAGGACCATTATTCTGAAGCTTCCTGATAAATTAAGAGAGAACTGTTGCATGTGAGCTGCAAGAACAAAGGAGCCAAAGAGCAGTGTTAACAGATCTGGTCAGCTTCATTTAAATACAGGTCAGAATCGCTTCTGATCCACTTTTTGGCAACATTCAAGACATGCGCTCTGGGACCAATCTTAAGGTTTGTTCTTCCACAAAGTCAAGAAAAAGAGAAAGTACTTTTGCTACTAATATTACTGCAGAAAATAACATTTCCTCCAATTCCTCTTTTATTTACGGTTGTTTGTTTTGTGCACGAAGAAATCACTCACTGGATAACTGTTTGCAGTTTAAAGTAAAATTACATCGAGACAAAATCAATTTCATCAAGAAAAAGGGAATTTGCTTCGGTTGTCTGAAGATGGGTCATACCAGTAAACCTTGTAAGAGTCGTCTGGAGTGCAACATGTGTCATCAAAAATATCCCGGAGTCCTACATATAGATCGACAGGATAAAGTTGCATCTGTAGAGCAAACCCAAAAGAACACTCATGTCAGTAAGGCAACCGCAACAACCCAAACTTGTGGTCATATTGGGGCCGGTCATGGAAATGACTCTGTTTTTTCCATTGTTGCAGTTCAAGTTAAGAGCAAGAAGAGCAACAAGATTGTCCAGACAAATGCCTTTTTAGATCCTGAAATTTCAGGTACATTCTGCACGGAAAGTCTCGCCCGTCCGTCCGTCCGTCTTCTTCCTCTTATCCGGGGTCGGGTGGCGGGGGTAGCAGCTTCAGTAGGGAGGCCCAGACGTCCCTCTCCCCAGCCACTTGGGCCAGCTCCTCAGGAGGAATCCCAAGGCGTTCCCAGCAGAGAGACATAGTCCCTCCAGCGTGTCCTGGGTCTTCCTCTGGGTCTCCTCCCGGTGGGACGTGCCCGGAACACCTCTCCAGGGAGGCGTCCAGGAGGCATCCTGACCAGATGCCCGAGCCACCTCAACTGGCTCCTCTCGACGTGGAGGAGCAGTGGCTCTACTCTGAGTCCTCCCCGGATGACTGAGCTCCTCACCCTATCTCTAAGGGAGAGCCCAGACACACTACGGAGAAAACTCATTTCAGCCGCTTGTATCCGGGATCTCGTTCTTTCAGTCATGACCCAAAGCTCGTGACCATAGATGAGGGTAGGAACGTAGATCGAGAAAGTCTTTTAGCATTTTCTACTGGAAAGTCTGGCAAGGAGGTTAAATCTAAGTGGTAAAAGAACAAGCATTTTCCTGGGAACCATGGGTCAAAAGAAAATTGTCAGTACTCAGATTATATCTGACTTGGAGGTGTCTAGTCTGAAATGAGTTTATTGACTTACCTGATGTTTAGACGCAAAAGGACATGCCTGTGTCTGCAGTAAATGTTCCCCGGCAACAAGACGTCAGTCAGTGGCCTCATTTAAAATGAGTCAAGTTCATGATATTGATGCTAAAGTGGATTTACTCATTGGATTAGATGCTGTAAAGGTGCTAGAACCGTGGGAGCTGGTTAACAGGGTGGAGGATGGACCTTATGCTGTCAGGACCCGGGTGGGCTGGGTCATAAACGGTCCACTTCGTGTAGGCAGTAATAGCAAGAGTAAAACCCGCTATTATGCAGTAATAGCAAACAGAATTTCTGTCATCAGAGAAGCAACAGATAAAGACCAATGGAGATTTGTTAGATCTAAAGAAAATCCTGCAGATGAAGCGTCCAGAGGACTGAGAGGTGAAGAGTTTCTGAAAGACAAAAGATGGATTAATGGACCAGATTTTCTCTGTAGGTGAAAGGAGGAGTGGCCTACATTTGATGTTGATATTCATTTGATTTCTGCAGATGACCCAGAGATCAAAAGAGATCTGACAGTAAATGTTGTTACAAAAGATCTAGAAAATGCCACAAACTATCTGATACATTTTTTCTCATCCTGGATTAAGCTGAAGAAATCTATTGCATGGTTTCTCAAGTCCAAGGAAACTCTCCTGTTATTGAAACAGAGAAGGAAAGAACTTTGTGCCGCTTCAAGCCTAAGTCAACACAGTTTGGACAATAAAAAGCAAGAGGTGGAGGAGGAGATGCAGAAATTTAAAGTCATACTCAAAGGACAAATTTTGACTCCAGTGTTAAGGTTTGACAGAACGGACCCACACGCAACCACTCAGAAAAAACGGTTTCTTTTAATTAGAGCAGTAAAGGGTTTAAGTACAGCGGGGAGTACGGTTCTCCAGGGGGGAGGGCGCAGGAACGTGGATGGAAAGCGCGGACCAGGGGGACTAACCCAGGCGACCCGGGAACGACTGACTCGAGACCCAGAGGAGGAGGGCACCGGCCGGCGAGCAACCAACTGGGAAGTGGATGGTGGATGGTGAGCCGCAGTGGCAGCGTCCGGGAGGGGAGAATCGGTCGCGAGCCCAGCTGGCTGAAGATCAGCAAGGTGAGTGAACCTGAAAGGAAACACAGAAAAGGGATTAGCGCAAGGGAGAAACACCAGGGAAATATTTTGTCTAGACGCAGGGAGCTCTAGGAGAATCAGCGGCACCAGGATGAATGCAGCAGACGATCCAGTGATGAGTGGTGAGATCGACCGGGTTTTTATCTTGCGTGTGATGAAGATGATGAGTCTCAGGTGTGAAGGTGGCAGAAGGCTGTGGCTTGGCGGAGGATGGTTTCAGAACGCAGGGAAGAGAACCGTAGGGAGGGGCGAGACATAGGGCCAAAGAAAATAACACAGAACATGCTGAGATAAACAGAAAGAAAACAGGACACTCACCTCTGCTGTGCTGCCACCGTAACATCCAGAAGACTGAGACAAAGCCGAAAAGGCAATTATTCAGTACGAGCAACAACAAAGATTCAGAAAGGAAATTGCTTTAATGGGTGATGGCTCTAAAACAGTTTCTAAGGAAAGTCCACTCTACAAGCTTGACCCAGTAAATGTCATAATCTGGGTCTTGTTTTGGTTTGTTTATTATTTGATCAGCTGTTCCTCTCTTCCACCTCAGCTTTTGTTTCTGTTCTGTCTTGTTTTGGATTCTTCAGCTTATGTAGTGTTTTAGTTTATCCGGTCTTTGTATTAGTTCTGATCTCCCTTCTGTGCTCTGTTTAGTCTTAGCTTTATCTTCAGTCTTAGGGTTGTTCTTCATGGTTATGTTCTAGGGTTGGTTTAGTGTCTGTTCCTTTCCACGTGTTTTCTGTCAGCTTGTTTCCTCCTGCAGCCTCTTCCCTCCCTTTGATTACATCCACCTGTTTCTGGTTAATTGGCTCACTCTCTCTCCTTTGTTCTCCTGCCTTTTTAAGTCTGTCTCCTCTGCCACTTCCCTGCCAGTTCATCGTCAATTCTTGTCATGTCTATAGTGTCTTTCCATGTCAAGCCTCCGGTGAGTTTAAGTTCCACGTTTTCCTTTTGCCTGTTATATCTACCTCTGGATCATTTAAGTTTGCCTTCTCCCTGTATGAGTTTTTGGACTGCCATATTTGTATTCAATTTTCAATTCAATTTATTTATATAGCGCCAAATCATGAAACATGTCATCTCAAGGCACTTTACAAAGTCAAGTTCAATCATATTATACAGATTGGGTCAGATTATACAGATTGGTCAAAAATGTCCTATATAAGGAAACCAGTTGATTGCATCAAAGTCCCGACAAGCAGCATTCACTCCTGGGGAACCGTAGAGCCACAGGGAGAGTCATCTGCATTGTACATGGCTTTGCTGCAATCCCTCATACTGAGCAAGCATGAAGCGACAGTGGGAAGAAAAACTCCCCATTAACGGGAAGGAAAACCTCCGGCAGAACCGGGCTCAGTATGAACGGTCATCTGCCTCGACCGACTGGGGTTACAGAAGACAGAGCAGAGACACAACAAGAGAAACAAAAAAGCACAGAAGCACACATTGATCTAGTAATCTGTTCTACATTAGATGGTAGTAGCGGGTGAGCCGTCTTCTCTGGATGATGTCACAGTTAACAGAACGCCAGACCAGGTGTACCTACTATGAAGAAAAAGAGAGAGAGCAAAAAGTTAAAGGCTGAAATGACAACAGTCATTTCAATGTAATACAATGCAAAACTGGAGAACAGTAGACTGAAGAACAGTAGAAATCAGTAGAGTGAAAAAATTAGACCCTGATGTCCTCCAGCAGCCTAGGCCTATCACAGCACAACTATAGAGATAGCTCAGGGTAACATGAGCCACTCTAACTATAAGCTTTGTCAAAAAGGAAAGTTTTAAGATTAGTCTTAAAAATAGATAGGGTGTCTGCCTCTAAACTGGGAGTTGGTTCCACAGGAGAGGAGCCTGATAGCTAAAGGATCTGCCTCCCATCTACTTTTAGAGACTCTAGGAACCACCAGCAGACCTGCAGTCTGAGAGTGAAGTGCTCTGTTAGGAACATACGGGGTAATCAGAGCTCTGATATATGATGGAGCTTGATTATTAAGGGCTTTATACGTTAGAAGAAGAATTTTAAATTCTATTCTTGATTTAACAGGAAGCCAATGAAGGGAAGCTAAAATAGGAGAAATATGATCCCGCTTGTTGATTTTCATCAGAACTCTTGATGCAGCCTTTTGGATCAGCTGAAGACTTTGAACTGCATTTTGTGCACTTCCTGATAGTAAAGAATTACAATAGTCCAGCCTTGAAGTAACAAATGCATGGACTAGTTTTTCAGCATCACCCCTGGACAGAATGTTTCTAATTTTGGCGATATTCCGGAGGTGAAAAAAGGAAACTCTGGAAATCTGTTTAATATGAGATTTAAATGACATGTCTTGGTCGAAAACAACACCAAGATTTTTAACTTTTTTTCCAGAGGCCAAGTTAATGCCATCCAGATTAAGAGACTGATTAAGAACTTTATTTTTTGAAGACTCTGGCCCAAAGATTACAACTTCTGTCTTGTCAGAATTTAAATGCAGGAAATTTAAAGTCATCCAGCTTTTGATGTCATCAAAACATGACTGCAGTCGAAGTAACTGATTGGATTCATCAGGATTTATGGATAAATATAGCTGAGTGTCATCAGCATAACAGTGGAAATTAATCCCATGCTGTCTGATAATTTTGCCAATGGGAAGCATATATATAGTAAATAGAATTGGTCCAAGGACTGAACCCTGTGGTACTCCACAGGTGACCCTAGAGTTTGAGGAAGATTTATTATTAACATGGACAAACTGGAATCTGTCCGACAGATAAGATTTAAACCAGCCTAATGCTTTTCCCTTAATCCCTACAGTATGCTCAAGTCTTTGTAGGAGAATATTGTGATCAACTGTATCAAATGCAGCACTGAGATCTAACAGGACAAGTATAGACACAAGTCCATTATCTGAGGCCATGAGAATATCATTGGTGACCTTCCCCAGAGCTGTTTCAGTGCTATGATGAGCTCTAAAGCCTGACTGAAACTCCTCAAGTAGGTCATTACTTTGTAAATGTTCACAAAGTTGATTAGCAACTACTTTCTCAAGAATTTTAGATAAGAAAAGAACATTAGATATAGGTCTGTAATTTACTAACTCATCTTGATCAAGAGATGGTTTCTTAAGTAAAGGTTTAATAACAGCTACTTTAAAAGCCTGTGGTACATATCCATTTACCAAGGATAGATTAATCATGTCTAAAATAGGACCACTGATCAGAGGGAATACCTCCTTAAACAACTTGGTTGGGATTGGGTCTAACATACAGGTAGAAGGTTTAGATGAAGCTAAAAGTTTAGATAGCTCAGAAAGCTCTACTGCTTTTAAACAGTTCAGACACTGCGCAGGTTCTAAGGATTCCTCCAATGCTGCCTCACTTACTGAGGACGAGGTAATCATGTTTGGGAGGATGCCAATTATTTTATTTTTAATGGAATCAATTTTATTTATGAAGAATCCCATAAAATCATTACTGCTAAGAGCTAAGGGTATGGATGGATCAACAGAGCTGTGGCTCTGGGTAAGTTTGGCAGCTGTACTGAAGAGAAATCTAGGATTATTCTTATTCTCCTCAATTAATGATGAAAAATATGCTGCTCTAACTCTGCGAAGGTTCTTGTTATACAACAATAGACTGTCCCTCCAGATTAGGTAGGATTCATCTTGGTGTGTAGAGCGCCAATTAAACCAAGGAGCCAGCTTCCTGTGAATAATCACCTTCTTTTTCAAGGGAGCTACATTGTCTAATGCAGAACGCAATGACGAAGTCATACCGTTTACAAAGACATCTATTTGTGAATTGGAAGAAACAACATTGCTGCCATCTACAGGGCATTTCTGCAATACGGAGGATATTAAAAAGGGGACAGACTCTTTAAGTTTTGATACAGCATTATCCGATAAAGATCTACTATAATGGAACCCTCTTTTGGGGGTGGAGAACTCAGTTAGATCAAACTCAAATGTAATTAAAAAATGATAAGATAGGACAGGGTTGTGAGGAAATACTATTAATTCTTCACAATCAATGCCATATGTCAGCACAAGGTCTAAAGTATGGAGCCAAGAGTGCGTCGGTTTATGCACATTTTGAGCAAAACCAATTGAATCTAGGATAGTTTTAAAGGCTACACCCACTATAATAACCTTATCAGTATTTAACACCAAATTAGATAAGAAATCTGACAACTCATCCAAAAACTGAGTGTAAGGGCCTGGTGGACGATACAAAACAACAAACAGAAGAGGTTTTATTGCTTTGCAGTTTGGATGAGGGAAACTGAGGGTTAAATGTTCAAAAGAACTGTAATTATTAATTGGCCTGGGACTAATTAATAAATCAGACTGAAAGATGGTTGCCACTCCTCCTCCTCTTCCCACAGGTCTGGGAATGTGGAAATTTGAATAATTGGAGGGAGTTGACTCATTTATACTAACGTAGTCCTCTTGTAGCCAGGTTTCTGTGAGACAAAACAAATCAATCTGTTTATCAGAAATCAATTTGTTAACTAACAAAGTATTTGGAGGGAGAGACATTATATTTAATACACCACATTTAATTGTTTTATTTTTAGGTTCAAGGTGAACCGTATTGATTTTTATTAGGTTTTTATGATTTGTTCCTTTTAGATAAGTTTTTGATCTGTTAAGTTTTGGCCGTGGGAAAGACACTGTCTCAATAGGATAATGGATGGGTAACAGTACAGAAGCTGCAGAGAGGTGTGTTAAACTACGGCTCTGCTTCCTGGTCTGGACCCTGGGTTGTCAGCATTTAGGAGAACTAATAAATCCGGCCAGATTTCTAGAAAGAAGAGCAGCACCATCCAAAGTAGGATGGATGCCGTCTCTCCGGATCAAACCAGGTTTTCCCCAGAAAGTTCTCCAGTTATCAATGTAGCCCACGTCGTTTTCAGGACACCACCTAGACAACCAGCGGTTGAATGATGACATGCGGCTAAACATGTCATCACTGGTCAGATCAGGCAGGGGACCAAAGAAAATTACGGAGTCCGACATTGCTTTAGCAAACTCACACACCGAAGCAACACCAACTTTAGTGACCTCCGATCGGCGTGACCGGGTGTCATTACCGCCAGCGTGAATAACAATCTTACTGTATTTACGCTTATCCTTAGCCAGCAGTTTTAGGTAAGATTCTATGTCGCCCGTTCTGGCCCCTGGCAGGCATTTAACTATGGTCCCTGGTGTCTCTAGTGCCACGTTTCTGACTATTGAGCTCCCAATAATCAGGGTCGGCTTCTCAGCGGGTGTGTCGCTGAGTGGAGAAAATTTGTTAGAAACGCAGACGGGTTGGTGGTGAACTGGGGGCTAAAATCTAGAGCTATGCTTCCTACGAACTGTCACCCAGCCGGCCTGCTTACCCAGCTGCTCGGGTGCTTCTGGAGGACCACTAAGTGAACTAACGCTAGGTCTATGTGGCTACGCGCTAGCAGAGGGGCGGCTATCAGCTGGTCTTTCCATAGCACGGAGCCGGGACTCTAATTCTGACACCCTCGCCTCCAAAGCTACAAAAACACTACATTTATTACAAGTACCATTATCACTAAAGGAGGCAGAGGAATAGCTAAACATCTGACACAGAGAGCAGGAGATAAGGGGAGACTTAGTCAGAGACGGAGAAACTGAAGTAATAGTAGGAGAGGAAGCCATTGTGGAGCTAAAGCTAGGCTAGGCTAAAGCTAGGCTAGCGCCCTTCTACCACGCCAAGAGAGCAAACCGTGAAACACGAGGAGTTCCCAAGCGTGATGTGCAGCAACAGAAAATGTTTTAAAAGTGCTTATGTGTTAGAAACAGATGTTACAGCAAAGAGATTAAAGATAAAAGCGAGAGAATCTGGAGCAACAAACCGTTGCTCACGCAGTGAAAACAGGAAGTGATACAATACCCCTTACCGCAAACAGGAAGTGACGTCAGCAAAGGAGGAGGATCATTTTTGGATTATGATTTTGACCACTGTTTTTCCCATATCAGCTCATTAAATCCTGCTTTTTCTTAAACCTCGATTGTCTGGTCGAATTCTGGGTCCTCCTGTCTCTGAGCCGCCCCATGACAGAATGAACTGGCCATACCAGACCCTTTCCCAGACAATCCAGTAGAGGTTTTTTTTGTCTCTCTCCTCTTTTTCTTTTTTTTCCCCACCATGAACCCGACACCAAGTTTGCAAACTGGACTTAAAATTATGATGGACACTTGGGCTGTGTTGGGGACAGAAGAGGACAGAAGAGGGTTCGCACACCGCCGCGGTGCCGGCCGGCGGGGTTCGCACACTGCCGCGGCTCCGGGCGGCCGGCGGGGTTCGCGCACCGCCGGCCGGCTGGAGCCGCCGGCCGGCCGGCCGGCCGTAGCCGCCCGCCCGTAGGCCGCCCGGAGCCGCGCCGGGGTTCGCGCACCACCGGCCGCCCGCCACCGCAGATGCTGTTACGCATTTTCCTCGCCCTTCCACCGGGCGATTCCCACAAACGTGGGAATCGCCCGGCGTTCCCCCATGACTCACAACAAATCTGGTGCAGATCGGTCGTTGCAGCGAGGAGATATAGCCGTTGGATAATGATAATGCATTTGGCCACCGGACCGGACTAAATTGTTCGGCGGGCCGGAAAATGTATACCGATTCCTGGACGGTGACTACAAACAGAAAAAAACTGCAAATGACACCATGAACGCCGAGCAGGAGAAAAACAACGACTTACCTTTCTATCAACTCGGCCCGTTTTCCAGTCTTTATAAGCCCTCGACACTCAAGCCATCGTTTGAGCTGAACGTTGGTATGTTGTTCCACAGTTCTACCAGTAAAATGGGCGCCTGGACATTCTTTTGTGAAAGTTTAACAGCTGTAAAGTCGGTCATATCGTTGTGTCTGTTGCATGTGTAACGGCTGGTTGCTACGTGCGCTCTCACACTGTTTGCCCAACCTGGGTTGGTTTAGTGTCTGTTCCTTTCCACGTGTTTTCTGTCAGCTTGTTTCCTCCTGCAGCCTCTTCCCTCCCTCTGATTACATCCACCTGTTTCTGGTTAATTGGCTCACTCTCTCTTCTTTGTTCTCCTGCCTTTTTAAGTCTGTCTCCTCTGCCACTTCCCTGCCAGTTCATCGTCAATTCTTGTCATGTCTATAGTGTCTTTCCATGTCAAGCCTCCGGTGAGTTTAAGTTCCACGTTTTCCTTTTGCCTGTTATATCTACCTCTGGATCATTTAAGTTTGCCTTCTCCCTGTATGAGTTTTTGGACTGCCATATTTGTATCATTTTTGGATTATGATTTTGACCACTGTTTTGCCCATATCAGCTCATTAAATCCTGCTTTTTCTTAAACCTCGATTGTCTGGTCGAATTCTGGGTCCTCGTGTCTCTGAGCCGCCCCATGACAGTAATGGATGCTGGAATTGTGAGAGTGGCTGGTCGGCTAAACAAAGCAGAAATGCCAAACATCCAGCTATCTTAACCAAAGACATGCATATTTCTGCTCTGATTCTGCGCCTCATCAATCAGCAGCTGGGCCACACAGGAAGAAATCATATGCTGTCCAGGTTAAGACAAAAGTACTGGATCATAAATGCAAATTCTGCTGCCAGCAAAGTTATATCTCAGTGTGTTGTCTGTAAACGCCACAGAGGAAAGTTTGTCGAGCAAATGATGGCTGATTTACCAAAAGAAAGAGTGTTGCCGGATCCAGCTCCATTCACTGATGTGAGAATGTATTATTTTGGGCCCATACATGTAAAAAGAGGACGAAGTTACCTGAAAAGATATGGAGTGCTTTTCACTTGCATCACTAGTCGTGCTTTTCATTTGGAAGTCGCCTACTCCCTGAATTCAGATTCCTGTATAAATGCAGTCAGATTTGTTTGCGGAAGAAGACCAGTTTCATCCATCAGGTCTGACAATGGCACAAATTTTGTTGGTGCGAATTGAGAGCTGAGAGAGAGCTTGGCTGCTTTGAATCATTCCAAGATCCAAAGAGGTTTGATTCAGGATGGCATAAACTGGAAGTTCAACACACCTGCAGCTTCTCATCATGGTGGTGTTTGGGAGCGCCTGATCCGTTCAGTGAAAAGTGTGCTTACCTCTATTCTTAAACAGCAGATTCTGGATGACGAAGGACTTCAAACTATCTTTTGTGAGGCTGAAGCAATTTTAAATGACAGACCCATCACCAAGGTCTCAGATGAATCAAATGATCTTGAAGCTCTCACACCCAATCACATTCTGACGCTTAAGAACAAACCCATCTTGCCTCCAGGCTTGTTTCTATATGCCAGAAAGCGATGGAAACAGATACAATACATGGTGGAGCTCTTTTGGAAAAGATGGATTTCTGAGTAACTAGCCGTGATGCAGGAGAGACAGAAGTGGACTGGACCTAAAAGATGTCTTGTTCCTGGGGACATTGTTCTGGTTGCAGATGCTACAGCCCCAAGAGGATCATGGATAATGGGAAAGGTTTTGAGTGTAAACAAAGATGCAAAAGGCCTTGTGCGATCTGTTCGCCTTCAGACGAAGACCAGCATCTTGGAGAGGCCAGTAACGAAGCTCTGCTTGCTGCTGGAGGCAACGCTCTAGAATCTAGGACTCCTTTCTTTTCCACATTCTTTCTTTTTGTCTTTTACAGATTTTCTTGGTAAACAGTATTGTAGAATAAGAGGGAAATAAAAGGATCACAGTAGTAGTTTTTGTTTGTATTTTGCAGTTGTTTAGTAGTTTGTTTCCTTGAGAGTATGGTTCCTTATAAGAATAACAGTAATAGTGATTAAGTGTAAGCACAATTAGGGGCCGGAATGTAGGAGGCAGGAACAGTCCATGGTGGGGGTGTGAGGGGTCCCTGATGATGTTACGGGACACGCAGCGCTGAGATGAAATGTCCTTAATGGAAGGAAGAGGAGCCCCGATGATCCCTTCTGCTGTCCTCACCACTCTCCTCACGTTCTTCCAGTCGGCGACACTGCAGCCTCCACACCACAAAGAGAGACAGCTGGTCAGAATGCTCTCTATGGTGCTTCTGTAGAAAGTCGTGAGGATGGGCGGGGGCAGGTGGGCTCTCCTCATCCTCCTCAGGAAGTACAAGCGTTTCTGTGCCCTCTTCACCAGTGACGTGGTGTTTACAGTCCAGGTGAGGTTGTCTGTGATGTGCACCCCCAGGAACTTGGTGCTGCTGACCACCTCCACAGCTGAGCTGTTGATGAGCAGTGGAGCATGGTGAGGCCGGTTCTTCCTGAAGTCTACGATGATCTCCTTCGTCTTCTCCACGTTCAGGATCAGGCTGTTGTCTCTGCACCAGCCCACCAGCTGCTCCACCTCCTCTCTGTAGTCCTGGTCGTTGTCGTCTCTGATCAGGCCCACCACCGTTGTGTCGTCTGCAAACTTCATGATGTGATTGGTGGTGAACCTGGGGACGCAGTCGTGTGTCATCAGGGTGAACAGTAGGGGGCTCAGGACGCAGCCCTGAGGGGAGCCCGTGCTGAGGGTGACGACATCAGAGGTGTTCTGTCCGACCCGGACCGACTGAGGTCTGTTGGTGAGGAACCTGCTGGAGTCTAAAATCCAAGGCGTGTTGGTCAGGTCTCGGGTTCAGAACATCACAGAGATGGATGCTCCCTCTAGCTTCTTCTTTAGCTTTGAGAGGAAACGCGGGGAGAGGAAGGTGATCAATTCTTTATGCTGGTGAAGATTCTTAGTAATGGTCATTTCACAAAATGGTCATTTTTTGAGGTTTGAAGACGTTTTGCCTACTATCTAGAAAGCTTTCTCAATTCTAAATGTCTGGAGTAGTGTTGTGCAGTTGTTTTTTTCTGAGCTGTATGAAAACGAAATGTCGTTCTGTATGCACTCTGTGCATACAAAATGACAATAAAGAAAGTCTAGGTCTAAATTTTGTTATTTAACTTTTTTGTATGATCCATTTTTTACTATCAGACACAGGGCAGCAGCTGAGTGAACCAGGCCAGATTAGGAGGAGGGCTGTCAATAAGGAGTCGCTTGAGGAGTTCTGCGCTTGGCTGCCCCAGGTCTCTGAGGAGACCATCGCACAGCTTCAGTGTCCCCTGGGGGTACAAAAGCTCCACACAGCCCTCTGGAGCATGCAGGGCCAGAAGGCTCCCAGCATCGATGGTCTCACGGTGGACTTAAGATGATGTACAGCAGCATTGAGAGCATGCTAAAGATTAACTCCTGTGTGCTCCTTTTAGAATGCGTAGAGGTGTTCGGAAAGGCTGCGCTCTGTCCGGGATGCTCTACGCGCTCTCCCTGGAACCCCTGCTTCAAAAGATACATTCAAATGTTCATGGTTTGGTTTTACCTGGTTTTAGGAGCAAAGTGGTTTATTTGCCTATGCAGATGATGTTGTTTTTACCAGAAACCAGCAAGATGTTGACCGACTGGACGAAATAACAAACAAGTTCTCTGTTTATTCTGCTGCAAGGGTGAACTGGAAAAAAAGTGAAGCCCTAGCCGTGGGTAAATGGCCTGAAGGGCTCCCGGTTATCCCTAAAGGGCTTTTATGGAAAAAAGATGTTTTTAAATATTTTGGTCTGGTGACTAAGGAAGACCATGGTTATCTTCAACAGAGGACTTTACACGGTGCCATCGCCATAAACTCGTTTTTGTCAGTTATTAATCACGGTTTTTCAAATGAGTGTCCTTTCTGCAGTCTGTCTGAAAATGTATTTCATATTTTTTTGGACTACATCAGACTAAAGACCATTTTTTGCTTTTTAACAAGTGTTTTTAGTCTCTTTGGTACCATTTTCTTATTTCTCTATTTCTTGGAGGAGTCTGCCAGACCAAAAGAAACAAGCCAAAGTTCCAATTTTTACATTTTTAATCAGCGAAGCAAAGAGGGCCATTTACTTGTCCTGTAGAGACAGACTGCAGGTGGGACCTCATCTGTAGCTCTGTGGAGTTGCAACGTTAAAGCCAGGATCAGGCTGGAGTTTCACTACCACAGAGTCAATGTGATGCGTATGAAAAAAGAGAACTAAAGTATAACAAGCTTCTTATTTAAGTATTTCAACTAAATGAAAATTGTTCCAGTATTTGAGCTATTGTAAATAAAGTTTTGTTAAAAGTCAAAAAGTCTTCTTCATCATCATTTGCAATCATATCGAACAGGTTTAACCTCTGCCCCCAGAACCAGTACAGGCCACTGTACTCTAAGCATTATGGGAACAGGAGTGTTACTGCTACAATAATGAAACAAAACTCACTTCATAGACGTCTGCCACAATAACTAAACAGTCATAATCAACACATATCACAGATATTATGTAACGAAAAAAGTTTGATTTGGACTTAAAAGAACTATAAACATTCAGGAAGAAAAACTTTATGAAAGGAAAAAATACATATTTCACCCACAAGTTCAAGAAGAGTAAACGTAAGAAAAAGCTTACATAATGTATTTTCTGTAAAACTGCAGACACACACATTCCTCTAGAGGGCGCTACATATCTGCCTCCAGGCTGATTACAACAGGAACCCTTTAAAAAAACAGGAAACAGTTCAGAAAGTGTCAGAGATTAATGGAGAATCCACCGTGAGGATCACCTTCATCATCACCTTCATCAGCTACTCAGGGCAGACTAACAGTGAACGAGGAGAACAGAGAGAGCTGAGGGACCGAGACGCTGAAACACAGACTGCTGCAGGTGGAAAGACAAGAAAATCAAAGTGAAAGTAAGAGAAGAAAGTTTCTGCAGGAGGGAAACTGACTTCCTGGTTTAACGATCTGTCTGCTGTGTTTTCAGCTTCACTCAGAGACTAAATGGCTTCCAGATTAGAGGAGGATCTCTGCTGTCCGGTCTGTCAGGACATCTTTAAGGATCCGGTTGTTCTGTCATGTAGCCACAGCTTCTGTAAGGAGTGTCTGAAGAACTGGTGGAGAGAGAAAGCAGCACAAGAGTGTCCAGTTTGTAAGAGAAGATCTTCTAAGGAAAATCCACCTGTAAGTCTGGCTCTGAAGAACCTGTGTGAGACCTTCCTACAGCAGAGAGACCAGAGAGCTTCAGAGGATCTCTGCAGTCTGCACTCTGAGAAACTCAAACTCTTCTGCCTGGACCATCAGCAGCCAGTGTGTCACATCTGCAGAGATTCAGAGAAACACACCAACCACAGATTCAGACCCATTGATGAAGCTGCTCAGCAACACAAGAAGAACCTTCAGGAAACTCTGGAACCTTTAAAGAAGAACCTGGAGCTCAGGAAGAAAGTTCTAGAGGAGTTTGATCAGACAGCAGAACACATGAAGGTCCAGGCCCGACACACAGAGAGGCTGATTAAGGAGCAGTTTAAGAAGCTTCATCAGTTTCTAGCAGAGGAAGAGGAGGCCAGGCTGGCTGCACTGAGGGAGGAAGAGGAGCAGAAGAGTGGGATGATGAAGGAGAAGATGGAGGCTCTGAGCAGAGAGATAGCAGCTCTTTCAGACACAGTCAGAGCCACAGAGGAGGAGCTGAGAGCTGAAGACGTCTCATTCCTGCACAACTACAAGGCTGCAGTGGAAAGAGTCCAGCGCTGCCCCCTGCTGGAGGATCCACAGCTGCCCTCAGGAGCTCTGATAGACCAGGCCAAACATCTGGGCAACCTGGCCTTCAACATCTGGAGCAACATGGAGAACATGGTCTCCTACATTCCTCTCATCCTGGACCCAAACACCGCTCATCCACAACTCATCCTGTCTGAAGATCTGACCAGTTTGACTTTAGGAAAGAAACAGCAGCTTCCTGATAATCCAGAGAGGTTTGGGTCACGGTGGTCTGTCCTGAGTTCTGAGGGCTTCAACTCAGGGAACCACAGCTGGGATGTTGATGTTGGAGACAGTGAAGCCTGGGAGCTTGGTGTGTTTCCAGAGTCTGTCCAGAGGAAGGGACTCATATACTCTGGAAGGTTGATTCTAGAGTTCTATGGAGGTAAATACTCAGCAGGGTCTCCTTCATCTCCTCCCATGGTTCTCTCAGTCCAGAAGAAGCTCCAGAGGATCAGAGTGAATCTGGACTGGGACAGAGGAAAGCTGTCCTTCTCTGATCTGGACACTAACTCACACATACACACCTTCACACGCACCTTCACTGACAAGATGTTTCCATACTTCTTCATTGTGGATAATGTAAAAATGCTACCGATGAAGATCTCAGTGAGCAAACAGCAGCTCTGATGTTCTCAGCATGAAGAACACAAAGTCCAGATGAAACCTTGATGATCTGATTGAAACTCTGGGATTTTAAACAGAATCTTGGAGCTTTTTATTCTGAATTACTTTGAATTTAAACTTAGTTCTTGGGTTACTTTATATTTTGGGTTATTAATCAGATTTATTTGTAGGTTAATTATTATTGAAATGTTTAGTAAAAACCACTGGATTAAGTTCCTTAATAAAATGGAAATGATTGGTGTAAAGCCATGTCTTGTGTAAATGAGCAAGTAGCTTTATACTTTAGAATAATATTCAATAACAAAGAAAATCTCTTTTAGCATTTAAACAACCTATTGATGCACACTTGATACGCATCAGGTTCACCTTCTTGTTATCTTGATGCATTTTCTCAACATTTGGACTTTTTCCTCAATATTTCAACTTTATTATGTTATAAAAATAAAAACAACCACCAGTTATTCCCTCTGAGTGAACCTGAAACTCCTTCATGGCCAATTTTAACTACATTTTAACAAATCAGACAAGACTAAACAATCTAACAGCCCACATAAAGAGAAGGTTCGGTTAGTTTTAAGGTAAATTGAGCCAAATCAGACGAGCTAACAGAGCTAAACTTCAGAGATCTTTGATTGGACTAAATCCAGTCAGGACATGTGGGGGTGGGGGGTGGTCCATTTAAATCTTAGGGTGGTGGTTTTACTATTGTCATAAAAGAGGAAACAAACAAAACCTATCACACACCATTTGTCTTTTTTCAGTTTGTTTTCACAAATGTAAATTTCTAACAGACAGGAAATTAGAATATTAAATTTAAAATATTTTATGAGAATTTATTGAGTTTTATTCATTTTTGAAGATTTAACTGAAATATTAAGCAATACTAAATGTTGATATATGATGTAAATGCTATATGCTAAAAAATAAAGTTTTGGCAATTGTCATGTTCGGCTTTATATGTTTGGCCCACATGCAGAAACACATTGGGCAACAGGAATCAGTTAAGCTGTTTATTGGTGATAAACGGTCGCTCAGGGAACGACAGGACTGAGACCCGTTTAATCACCAAAAGGGAAGGAAGGACGATTATGGGGTAAGTTAACTGGCAAACGATCTGAGGTACGTAAGCTTACCGCCAGACGCGACAACCGGACTGGGGGGGAGGACGGAGCGGACTCAGCGTGTTCATTGGAGCAGGTGTCAGGTATCTGAGTGACCGGTAGGGCGTGGGCTGAGGGTGGTCCGAGCATCGCCCAAAATCCAGAGAGCCAGGGCAGCAAGAGGAACCAGACTGACCTTAGCTTGGAGCCGGAGCAACAGGGAAACCCGAGAGAAGGACTCAGAGTTGACGACACGGGAGTGATCCTCCAGGAAGGAGACTAGGGTAGGCTACTCGAGAGGGAACCTGGGAGACACAAAGGTAAGCAGTTAGCTCAGGAAAATTGTCTCTTTGTCTGAGACAGGGGCCTTTAGTCATACCGTGACCGTGAGACCAGAGAGAAAGCAGCACAAGAGTGTCCAGTTTGTAGGAGAAGATCTTCTAAGGATCATCCACCTTTAAGTCTGGCTCTAAAGAACCTGTGTGAGACCTTCCTACAGCAGAGAGACCAGAGAGCTTCAGAGGATCTCTGCAGTCTGCACTCTGAGAAACTCAAACTCTTCTGTCTGGACCATCAGCAGCCAGTGTGTCACATCTGCAGAGATTCAAAAAAACACATCAACCACAGAATCAGACCCATGGATGAAGCTGCTGAGGATCACAAGAAGAACCTTCAGGAAACTCTGGAACCTTTAAAGAAGAACCTGGAGCTCAGGAAGAAAGTTCTAGAGGAGTTTGATCAGACAGCAGAACACATGAAGGTCCAGGCCCGACACACAGAGAGGCTGATTAAGGAGCAGTTTAAGAAGCTTCATCAGTTTCTAGCAGAGGAAGAGGAGGCCAGGCTGGCTGCACTGAGGGAGGAAGAGGAGCAGAAGAGTGGGATGATGAAGGAGAAGATGGAGGCTCTGAGCAGAGAGATAGCAGCTCTTGCAGACACAGTCAGAGCCACAGAGGAGGAGCTGAGAGCTGAAGACGTCTCATTCCTGCACAACTACAAGGCTGCAGTGGAAAGAGTCCAGCGCTGCCCCCTGCTGGAGGATCCACAGCTGCCCTCAGGAGCTCTGATAGACCAGGCCAAACATCTGGGCAACCTGGCCTTCAACATCTGGAGCAACATGGAGAACATGGTCTCCTACACTCCTCTCATCCTGGACCCAAACACCGCTGGTTCAGGACTCATCCTGTCTGAAGATCTGACCAGTCTGACTTTTGGAGAGAAACAGCAGCTTCCTGATAATCCAGAGAGGTTTGGGTCATGGTGTTCTGTCCTGAGTTCTGAGGGCTTCAACTCAGGGAACCACAGCTGGGATGTTGATGTTGGAGACAGTAAAGTCTGGAAGCTTGGTGTGATAGCAGAGTCTGTCCAGAGGAAGAGAGACATAAAGTTTGGATTTTTGGTTCTATTGTTCTATGAAGGTAAATACTCAGCATGGTCTCCTCCATCTCCTTCCATGGATCTCTCAGTCCAGAAGAAGCTCCAGAGGATCAGAGTGAATCTTGACTGGGACAGAGGAAAGCTGTCCTTCTCTGATCTGGACACTAACTCACACATACACACCTTCACACACACCTTCACTGACAAGATGTTTCCATTCTTCTACATTGTGGGGAAAGTAAAAATCCTACCGATGAAGATCTCAGTGAGCAAACAGCAGCTCTGATGTTCTCAGCATGAAGAACACAAAGTCCAGATGAAACCTTGATGATCTGATTGAAACTCAGTGATTTGAAACAGAATCTTGGAGCTTTTTATTCTGAATTACTTTGAATTTAAAGTTAGTTCTTGGGTTACTTTATATTTTGGGTTATTAATCAGATTTATTTGTAAGTTAATAATTATTGAAATGTTTGGTAAAATTCACTGGATTTTATTTAGGGGATTTAAAGGGAAGGGTCCTGAATGTCAATGAATGCCACACTTTTCAGATATTTACTTGTACATTTTTGTTTTGCTCCACTTAATAAAATCAGACTTATTGACATTTGTGTTTTTAATGCTGCAAAATGTGGAATAGTTAAAGGGGGATGAACTCTTCTGCAAGATGCTGGATGTGAAGCTGGATAGATTTTATAGATAAAGTCAAATTAATGAGAAAGAAAAAATATTGAGAAAAGTGTATAAGGTTTATTAATAAAATGGAAATGACTCAAGACGTCAAAGCCATGTCTCGTGTAAAGTAGGTTTACATTTTAGAGAAAGATTGAATAAGAAAATCTTTAAGCATTTACACATTCTGTGGATCCACAACGGATATGCATCAGACTCTTTTCTCGTTATCTTGATGGAATTTCTCAATATTTTGAATTTTTGCTGAATATTGTTTATTCTGTTAGAAAAAGAAATTCAATGACCAGCTCTTTTTTTTCCTTGAGTGATCTAAAAACTCCTTCATGGCCGATTTTAACTATTTATTTGGAAATTAAACAAGACTAAACAATCCAATGACTCACATAAAAGAAGAGTTTCAGTCTTTTTATTCAACTAAATTAGAACCACAAAATCCAGCTTCTCCGATCAATTAATGCAAATTGAGTTATTTATCAAATGAAACTTTGCTCATAAAATAATAAAGTTTATATTTTGTCTGTTGGTTCTTCTTCATTTGCTCTGTTAATCCTCCCGTTGTTCAATAAAGTTTTGTTGAAAGAAAAGAAGAAATTGACGCGGCTGCCGCTGATTGGCCCGTCCGTGCATGACGTGACCCGGAAGTGAAGTTACCGATGCGTTTGTGGAGTGGAGGACTAGTCCGACCAGGTTCTGCGGTGTTCGGGTGGATTTTCTGCGGGACGCGATGGAGACGTTAAACAAGCTGAAGTATCTGGACGCTTATCCCAAAACTCTGGAGGATTTCCGGGTGAAGACGTGGGGAGGAGCGACCGGTAGGAGGCTTTACCCGAGCGGACACGCAGGGTGCTAGCTGCCGCTGCTCCCTGCCGGGCTAAAGCAGTCAGATAAAAACACATTAAATGGTTAAAGGCTGTAGATTAAAGCAGTTTAGTGCAGCTGCCTGCCATCAATGGACAGAAAATACACCTGTTCTTTCGATAATCACTTCATTTTACCAGCTCTGCGGTAAGAAGGCAGATGTTGAGGTTTATATTAGCATTTTTATTTATTATGGAGCCCGTTGTTGGTGGATCTGATGTAAATCATGATCAAGCTGCAGAGAAATGAGGCTTTCTGATCAAATGAGCTGCAAACAACACAGCAGATGTTTTCAGTCTGTTTTTATTGGAGAAGTAAGACACGTTTAGGCTTTAAAGCTTTCCTTTAATCTACGCTGAGAGGGCAGATGTTGGTCAAAATGAACAGTATCATGATAGTTTAGATAAAATAAAGGTGATATAACAATGGGGGGGAAATGTATTACTGAAGCTGTACATCATTTCATGCTTTATTTCTAGTGTTTCTTGAAATAAACTAATTTACTCAACAGTATTTGGGGGACCGACTGGTTTGGTTTGTGTGTAGTCCCGTGACATTGATGCAGTGGAATGAGAAAAAGAAAGGAAATATATAACTTGGATAAAGATTGGTTATTATAACAGCAATCTTAGTATCTGATATTGATATTTGCCCAAATCGTTATATCGGAGCATCTCTAGAGAGCAAAATTCTTATTATATTAAATAACAAAGTGATTACAGATCATTTAAAGTCGGCTATTACGTGACGGTAATGAGTTCAGATCCTAAAGACTTTAATATTTAAGTAGACAAATTTTCATATATGTATTGCAAGTTAATTTAAATTAGGCCATAGATAAATTATATTTTAGTTAATAATTATTTATTGTATTGCCACTTTTAGCCAAATAGGAAAATAAAGAACCAGACGTAAAGAAAATTATGTATTTTTAGATTTTAACAGACATGAAATTGCTAAAATGGAAACGAAGAACAGATAAAAACCTAAGGCATGATTAGATTAGCTGATAAAGTGACCGTTGACCTTTTTATGGGTGAAGTTACAGTCATGTTTTCTGTCTGGATTAAAAGCTGAGGACAGTTTGTGGATCATCTCAGGTTTCCAGGCAGTTTCCCAGCTGAGGAGAACCTAAAATAAAAAGTGCTTCACATAATGTGGCTGAACCCTGCAGGGCGGCACATTAATGCTTCTTCCCCAGATTAAATGTAATGCTGAATAAAACATCCACCACTGTGTCTCCTCAGTGACCATCATCAGTGGCGTCATAATGTTGATCCTGTTTGTCTCAGAGCTGCAGTACTACCTGACTAAAGAGGTGAGTCCCCCCCCCCCCCACACATCCCTTCACCTCCTCTCCTCCATGTCAGATTAAATCCAGCTACGTGATTTAGCCTCTGACTCCTCTCTACGCCTGATTCTCTAAACCAGCTCAGAGTGTTTCTGCTGATTGAACAAACGCTGCTGCCTGTTTTTTTTTTTTTTATTAGGATTTAAAGCTGCAGAGGTTTATCTGTAAATCTGTTAATCCTCCAGTTATTGTTCACGCAGAGATTTACTTGTTCCATCTGTTTCCAGCTTTTTGTGTCATGTTTGAAGGAAACGAGGAAACGTTTCAGCCATTTGAGGCAGACTACCAGCGGGGGAAGCTGAGTTGGACTTTAACCGAGTTTAGAGAGAAACCGACGGGCGTGTTTCCTGTCAGACCGGTTTAGTGTGTCACAGTTTGCTTTAAAGTAAACGGCTAAATGTTGTGTTTGGGCTGATCAAGCTGGAAAATGTTGGAGAGAAGTCAGAATAATTGGGAACATAAAGTGTTTCCCTCCTTATGGATTTCTCTTGTTTCTGCAGATTTGTCCCAATTAAATTTCTCAGACCATCAAAGCAATGTTGATATTAGACAAAAATAAAGCTGCAAAACCAGCAGCTGTACTTGGAGGGTTTACTACGACTGTAAATGTGTCTCTGAAAAGACGGTGGAGGAGGTTTGACCTACTCTTCTTTGCTGAATGTGTTTAATTTAGAAACTGAGAATGTTCCATCTTTAACAGGTTCAGACTTTGACTAGGCCACTGTTGTTTATTATGCCATACGGAGGTAAACGTACTGTTGCTAAACCCATGTGAGCTTGAGTTTACACTCTAAACCAGGGTTTCCTCTAGGACACAGGTGTCAAACTCAAGGCCCGCAGGCCGAATCCGGCCCGTTAAGGTAAATAGTCCGGCCCTCAAGAGCCAAAAAAAAAAAAAGCATATCATGTCATAAAGTAGAGGCATATATCCTTTTAAAGTGTATAAAGTGGCTAAATCTGTGCCTCCTGTAAGTGTAACTCACCCCAATATCAACTTTTTTTGCAGATAAACTGTATAAACTGGGCCTAAGATTGCTACTTTTATGTCACTGTGCATTTTTTATACTTCTATGTGAACTGGAATGAAATTATGAAATGAAAAATGCCCTTTTCATGACTTCATGACGCCAAAGTGGCCCTATATAGAAATGAGTTTGACACCCCTGCTCTAGGATTTTATCCACCGTATTTTTCAGACCATAAGGCACATTAAATATTCTTCTAAGTGTGTAATATCACTCCTTCACGTCCACATCTGGAGAACAGAGTAGCTGGACTACACTGGCCTGTTTCTATCATAAGGCCAAAATAAACTTTTATAATGAATTAACTTACTAGGTTTATTGTTGCTAGCGCGTACTCCAGGCTGCCTTACATGAATGCTCTTCTAGTTTAGACATTACAGTCAGGCAGTCTGGTAGACAGCTCAGGGGTCCGAAGATATTGACCGTAATGCTCCTAATATCCATTAAGCGGAGCGGCTTCATTGCTAACCAAAGTCATATTTACACATTTTAACAGATTTCTGAGCACATTGTACCACATAAAATCAGCCAGTAAGCACAACGGTGATCATAGATAAGGCGCACCATCAATTTTTGAGAAGATTTAAGGATTTTAAGTTAGTTTATAGTCTGAAAGTCTGCTTATGAGACAGCGCTGAGGGAATACGGAAGGACTCTAGTAGTAACAGTAACGGTACAGATTGCTGCTTTCATGTGAAGCTGCTAAATCCCCAAAAACACAGAGAAAAGTCACTAGATTTGTTTCTAGTTGCTTTTTTTTTTAATAAAAGTTGCTAGAGGGGTTCTGAAAAGTCCCCAGATATTAGTCGCTAAGGTGAAACACTGAACTGTCGCCTCTAGTTCTCCTTCTCTAATGAGAGCAGCGCAGCAGCCGCCAGCAGCTTTACAGACGGGAGCGTTTTTTTTTTTTAAGTAAATAATATGTAATGATATATAAAAACTATTTTAAACTCTGATTATGATGAGAATAAGCGCACAATAATAATAAAAATAATAATATACAGTATACTACATCACATGCTTTACATTTTTAACAATTTTTTTCATTCATTCATTTTCGATTAATTCTTAATTAATTCTTCTGATTTATTTCCTGTATTTTAATCATGTAAAGCACTTTGCATTGTCTGTGTACTGAATTGTGCTATATAAATAAATTTGTGGCGACTTTTATTTTGGTGAGGCGGCACGTTCAATTACATGTAGCAGCCAGGAACCTTGTAAACTGATGATTACAGAAAGTCTCCAGGATCCCCGATTGTTTGTCTGCTAATCTGATTTTGACCAGTTTGTTGGTCCAAATGAAGCAGAAGATCCTGTAAAAAATATCTGAAAGTCATGGATTATAAAACGGGAAACAACCTGAAGTTGTGTCCCTTTGTTTCAGCTTTTGTTCAGTCTTTAATGTGTCGCTGTGGGACAGTTTTGTGTTTCCATAAATTAAGTTATCGTTTCCCCTCAGGTCCACCCGGAGCTGTACGTCGACACGTCGCGAGGAGACAAGCTGAAAATCAACATCGACGTGATCTTCCCTCACATGCCCTGCGCCTGTAAGTCCTGCTCCTGCCCCCCCGCCCTCTGCTCAGACCTGCAGGCGACCCGAGTTCATTAAGATGTTTCTCAGATCTCAGCATAGATGCGATGGACGTGGCCGGTGAGCAGCAGCTGGACGTCGAACACAACCTGTTCAAGCAGCGCCTGGATAAAGACCTCAAACCCGTCACCAACGAGGCAGAAAGACACGGTAGGCTCTCTGTTGGTTGACCTTTAACCTCTGGACAATGGTTAACCCCCTCCTGCCAGGCGGAGCGGTTCTGTCAGGAAAAGCAACGGGTCCTGCTTTAGTCCACCATGTTTAGACTCAGGTCCAGTTTGACCCGGTACTAACGAGCGTCAGTGCCTGCAGGGGTTCTGCTCAGTCTTTAAGCCTGGAACTGGTTTTTTAAACCGTTTTCTTTGTATTTATGGAACGACGTAAGCATAATATGCAATCCATAAAAATCATGATCATAACCTGGATGACTGAGAATCTTCACCAGCGTATGCAGAATATTGAAAATAACTTTTTTTTTCTTAATTTCCCTGTTTTTAAACATGATTTCTGAAAAGATTTCAGGAATATATTAAAGATTGAAGCCGGGATTTTCTGTCAGAATCTCTGTCAAACTCCAGGTCCAAATATCAGTGGTTCTGCCCCGTGGCTCAACAGTTGATTTGGGTCCAGATGAGACCTAATGCAGGACCGGTTTTTGGTCTAGATGGACTAAACTCACCTCGTTATGAGTTTGCAGGATGTTTCACTCCAGTCCTGAAAGGTTTTGGATCATTTGATAATTTTCCAGGACTGAATAAGTGCATAAACATTTTTTTTCTTTACTTACTCCATTTCTAAAAGATAAAAAAAGAAAATCTATAATTAAAGCATTATAGGGTTTCTTACATTGTGTGTAATTAGCATCCTTTATTCTTTATATGAGCACAAATTTCTTTTTTGATCCCCTTTTCACTGGTTTTGGTTTTAAGCTCCAAATATTTGTATATTTTTGTCCTGTTTATTTTTCTTAATTCTTCAATATGTAGTTAAAGTAAAACAAATTGAAATAAATATGAATTTTGGTTAATGAAAAAATAAATAAAAAGCAGAAATAAAATCAATTGGAGCGTTTTTGGGGCAGTTACTAAGCGTAGTACCACCAGGAACTTAGTCATTTACGTCAAATGAACGACACGGTTCATCGTAGCAGAACCATCTGGGCTTTCAGAACACGCAGCGGGGACAGTGGAACCTTCTCGTTCTGCTCGCCTTCAGAGCGTTTTCAGGCCGGGTCTCAGGTGTCCAATAATCCGACAACAACTCAGGAAAGAGTCTCCTGGGATGACTTTACGTTTACGGTGAAAATGCCGCTCTGGACTCAGACAACGCATCAAACTCGTGCTGTTTTATAAAACCTGTTCTGTTCCAGAACTGGGGAGAGCAGATGACGGGGAAGCGTTTGACCCGAGCACACTGGACCCCAACAGATGTGAGAGCTGCTACGGCGCCGAGACCGACGACCTAAAGTAAACCGCCGACACTCAGGCTCTGCTCCTCTGGAAGGTTCTAGTTTTCCTGCTAACTCTGTGTGTGCGTGTGTGTGTGCGTGACCAGATGTTGTAACACCTGCGACGACGTGCGCGAAGCGTACCGGCGCCGCGGCTGGGCCTTCAAGAACGCCGACACCATCGAGCAGTGTAAGAGGGAAGGCTTCACGCAGAAGATGATGGAGCAGAAGAACGAGGGCTGTCAGGTCTACGGCTTCCTGGAGGTCAATAAGGTAAACACTTCGACTCTTTACCGGGTCGACCCGTTTACCGTCTGATCAACAGGCTGATGGGAGCAGGGAGCAGATAGTCCAGAGTCCTGGTTCCTCTCTGGTGCTCAGCCCACATGTTCCTCTGAAGAAGGTTCATGTCTCGGGTTGTTTCTCCTCCTCAAAGATCCTATGGAGACCCGTTTGCAGTGTTCTAGTCGAGGCAGCCAGGTTTCTAGTCAACATTTTGTGCTATTTCAACACTCTGTGATGTCATGCAAAGATCCCAGAGCCTTCTGGAAGACACAACAGGCCCACAGCATCACAGACTTCCACTGTGTGTAAACTTTTGACACAAACTCAACTTATGTTCCACGACGAACCCACCGGTTTGGCTTTCTGCTGAAGAATCGTACATCAACGTGTCCTTTCACGTCATACGAGTCGACCCACTGAGATCATAGAGTGTGTGCGTTCAGATCGTGCTGCTGGGGTTGCAGAACCAAACAGGTTTGGGTTAAAGACCCGGCGTCTAAGATTTTCACACTGTCGCACCATCTAGTGGTGCGCTAAATAAATTACCAACGACTTTACCGTAGTTACTACTACGGAAGCCACGGAGTGTCATAAATGTCAACATGTCCTCCATGTGTTAGCGTCTGCTAATCGCTAACAGCTACGGCCATCGTGTGAAATGGTTTTTAGCTCTGTTGTCAAGTCTGTTTGTTTTTGTTTTTTTTCTAAAGTCTGCTTGTTAATTAAGTGAGTCGTTTTTTTGGTCTCCTTTCTGAATGTGCTGTCCCTTATTTGGGCTCTAATGTAAGCGACTATAAACGGCAGTAAAGAGACTTCTGGTGTTGCTCTACAGAAAGTGTGAACCGGCCGGTTCAGATATCCCTCCGCCGCTCCGTGTCCACACATAGAGGAGAGAGAGGAACGAACAAACGAGCCGTCTCCACCAGGAGGACAGAGTAGCTGCTGCTCTACACTCTTTCTAACATAACACCAAAAATAAACTTCACTGTTATATTAACTCACCTGTCCAACAGAAAGCTGCAACCTCTGCTTCTGTTTTAAATCCCACTTCCCTCATGAATTATCTCCACCTGGTAATAATAGCTGCGCCAATATAGACTCATATCTCCCGGTTATTACTTCTTTTTCTTTTCTTGATTACTTTCTTTTCCCTTTTGCTGGGCAGAGAGCATTGATGGTCCTCTGTTTCAACAGAAAACATTAAATAGATGATCTACGGTCGTCTTTGCTTGTTTTTATTCCTCCTCCACTGACAGCGTGTCTTCATTTAGGAGACAAGTTTGTCGCCTTTCAGCTGCTGTAATCAGAAATAGCGACACAACATGGCGCCTCCCAGTGACGCACCAACACCTAAGTATTTATAAACTACTAATTCTAAGTTATGATAACGCTTTCATTTCTGATGTGACGTTATTAGACTTTGCCAGAATATGTATTTATAAAAGCAATGCTTGATTTTTGCTAATTAAAAGCCAAATTAGTTACACACGGTCCCTTTAAATAACTTGCAGCACTTCATCATTACGTGCATTCAGGCTGAGCTGTGTGTCGTGCAGCCCGGCCCAAACACGTCAAACGAGGGTGTCCAAACCTTTTTTACACCATGGACCAGAATCACCAAGTGGAAACCACTCAGGGGCCACAATATATTTCTATAGAATATATTTCTATACAATCAAAATCACACAAAACCCATCTCGTTGTCACTGTCGGCACCAGAGTCACACATCACAGGATCTCCCTGTCACTCCTCTGTGCTTCACCTACAGATGGCGCTGCTGTGCCGACTGCCTTCGTTTCCCGACAGGAAGTCATGTACAAAATAAAAGCTTCTAGAAACTTGACCACTTTTTGATTTAGCTAAAAACTAATTTTTTTAAATATTTGACTTTTAATAGTTGGATTTTCTCCATGTTTTGCTGCTGCAATGACAGATTAAGTTGTTTTTATAGCTCTTTGCTCCTATTTACTAAAAATATAAAATCTCTGAATCCATATTTCTTCCATTCTCAATTATTATTAATTTGTTAAACCGCAGCGTTAAGCCAATCAAATTAATCCAGAGTCGTTTCAATCTCTTTGTTTTAGGTGGCGGGAAATTTCCACTTTGCTCCAGGAAAAAGCTTCCAGCAGTCCCACGTCCACGGTGAGAAGCGTTTCTTTAACTCGTCGCTGCAGAACCGAAGTTTGAAACGTCCTTTGTTACGTTTTAGCTCAGAAACCTCCAGTTTACAGACGCGTCTAAATCTCATGCGGTTTAACCAGCTCCTTTCTGGTTCAGGTTAAACTCAGATTTAAGTTTTAAGCTAATTTGACCTTTCAGGGAGCTGGAATAAAATAAATGAAGGATAAAAATAACATTTACGCAACAAATTGTGGCGTTGCCGTCAGATCAAAGGGCGTTTTCAAACTTGACTGGTTCCCATTGATCCATCCTCATGTTTGTCTGTCGCTGCTGTTCCACTCTGATAGCGTATAAACGGGTCCAATGGGACCCGCTAGGGATAATACCGGTCTCAGCGCCCCCTGGTGGCAGCGGTGTGTCTTCTGCAGCAGCCTTAGAGAGAGCAGCTTCACCGTGTTTCAGGAGTCTTGTTGGTTCCTGGGTTTTCCAGAACATCTCTAAGTCGGTTTGGATCAGATGTAGTGATTCAAACACACACTGATTATTTCCCAAAGCCCCGACCGCTAAAGTATGTTTATTTTATACCTGTATGTTCAGTTCTGAGTCCGTTAAAGGACCTTTATCAAACTGATTATGGTTTAGGGAGTTTTTAATAAGAACTTGGACTTTCTTTAGATTTTATTATCATCAATAGTACTAAAAAAATATCCTGATGCAATCTTTCCACCTCTAGACTACGAGTGGATTTTAACAAAATCCCACAATATTTTCACCCCTATGGACCCGATTCTTCTGCTGCTCCGTACTTGATATCTGTGCCAGTAATGAGACATTTTGAGAAAAATAAAAAGCAAACCTTTTGTTTTAAAACAATGTTATTGGTGTAAAACTTATTATAATAATGATAATGCTATGTTGACTTTTTGGTAATTTTTAAGGACCTGATTTTATGAAAAGTTTCTGGGGCTGCACGGTGGAGCAGTTTGGGGCTCTAGTGCTTAGCAGAGAGAGGGTCCTTGGTTTAAATCCCGTCCTTTCTGTGTGCTGCTTGTTCACCTGGTGCATGCATAGATTCTGCATGTTTTGCATTAAACTTTAATTTCACTGCATATGTTTCCAGTATTTTGCTCATCCAGAATGCATCTTATTATTATTATTATTATTATTATTATTATTATTATTAGTGATTTTTTTTTGCTTTTTATTGAGAAGCAAAAGACAAAATATTATAAATATAAACATATTCATAACATACACAGCCTGATCCCTCCAGAGAAACTGAATCAAACATATAATTAGGATCAACATAACATTAAAGTTATATAACAAAAATCAGTTACAAAAAAAGGTAAATAAATAGAAGTTCTCAATGTTTTAGTATTTTAATATGAAGTGGGGTCAGTCATCCTAGTGGGGCGGTCAGCATTATTTATATCTAAATTCAATTTTAATTTTATTTATTTATATAGCGCCAATTCATGAAACATGTCATCTTGAGGCACTTTCCAAAGTGAAATTCAATCAGATTATACAGATTGGTCAAAAAAAAAAGCAGTCATCCTGGGGGGAGGGGGGGTCGTCAGTATTATTTATATATAAATTCAATTAAATTTCAAATTTATTTATTTATATAGCGTCAATTCATGATACATGTCATCTCGCGGCACTTTACAAAGTCAGACTGGTCAAAAAATGTCCTATATAAGGGAACCAGTTGATTGCATCAAAGTCCCGACAAGCAGCATTTCCACTATCCCAAATATAGAGGTAATGGCAGAGAGTGTGATTATAGAGCATCCAGGCCACCGTAGTTCTGCCGCTATGAGAGCACACTTACACCACTGCAGGTAAATACCTTCTTCCTCTCCTGATGAGTTGTTTTCCTCCAGCTGAGCTGCTGCAGCGACACGTTGTCTGCTGCCACCAGGCGCTGCTGAAAAGTACAATTTTCCACTCAGTGTTCCTCTTCCTCTCTGTCACCGCTGTGTTTTAACTGACTCCTTCTGTAGCGTCTAATCAGGCAGGAAATTAAAACCAGGCTGCACCCAAACGTTCAGTCATCCTGCAACAAATTCTCTGCTTTCATTGGACTTTTACCAGGATTAAACTGGGTTCCCTGCTTTGGTTCTAGTTTCCTGCTCTGAGAACGCGTGCATGTCTCTGAACCTCTTTGTCTCGTTCACTTCTCACATTATTTAAAGTTTTAGCTGCAGAAATGAGAGATTAGAGGTTCCTGCTAGAACGTCCTCCTCGTTCTGGACGGATGTCACCGTCAGGCTCCTGTGGGTCGGGCTGCACAGTCGCTGTTGTTTATCCCACAAAATAACTTTCATTTGATATTTGGACAAATCCAGAGTTTATTGATCTGTTTGACTCGGTTAAAATTTAAATCCAACCTTTGGCAAAGTTTTCTGGGATCGTTGAGATCTCTAGAAATGTCTAAAAAACCTTTTAATGGTGTAAAAAGAGCAACTTGTCAGAGTTGTGCAGCTCCACCTTCAGCTCTCACACGTTTCACGGTTTGTTGTCTCCTGCACTATTCTTGTGACTCTTCTCTCTTCTTTCTGCAGTGCACGCTGTGGAAAGTAAGTCCTTCTTTCTTTGCAAATACGACCCGCTGAATGCATGCAGTAAATGTTAAAAGTATCAGTCAGTGGATGTAAAGCGTCCTCGGTATGAAGGTCGAGGAAACGTTTGTGGTCCGGTTCTGCTTTAAAGCCGATTTCTGATAACTTAATTAAATTATTACCGTTGTGTGGCCCCTGTAATGATTCTGGGTGCCCCCCAACTACATTTCAATAAAGATGGAAAGTTTTGTTTTTAATTAGGGCAAAATTATTAAAGTATCCTACTATTGAAAATGTTAAGTACAAAGTATTCATCTTTTAATAGAAACACTTTTGACATTCTCTTTAATATCATAACATCTAATGACATTTAATTACTCAAATGCAGACTTTGGTGCATTCAAATCTGCTTTTAATTCAATTATTAAAATTGGTTAATTGCAGCGAGTGTTTTCAAGGAACAACTGACCCAAATACTGTTCTTATATTGCTAGACCAAAAAGAGTTCAGTTTATTATTGTTAAAGAATCAAATTAAATTATTCCAAATAATCTGCAAACTGGATGAATATGACAAACGAGCAAAACCCTTTCAATTTTGGATCTACAAAGATTTGCACATTCATTTCCTACAAAAATTGACTAATTTATTTAAAATCATTTTGTGGAGCAGGTACAGGTTTTTTTTATTTAAGAAAAATTGTTAATTTTTTGGCCTTCAAGTTTCTTTTGACTTGACAATTTTGGCCCACATTGAAAAGTTTAGACACGCCTGCAGTAAATGCATCGGTTGTCATCTTTATTAACCTGGACAGATTTCCTTTGAGCTCTGATCTGATTCTAGTTTTCATACGAAGGGCAAACTTTTCTGAATAAAGAGATTTCTGGACCTTTTAAAATGTTACTCTGAAATAAAATAAAATGTGCTGCAATAGAAGCAGCGCCTTTAAATCAAACTAAATAGAGGAATTTATTTTCTACCTTTTTACTGATCTGAAAACTTCAGAACATTCTGTTGGACCCGATGCGTTCACAGACCAAAGAGAGTGGGAGTTTTCAGCTTCGATGCAATGATAAGGAAATAAAACTTAGTTTTCTGTGTGAGATCACATCCCAGAAACCTGGTAAATATGGTTAAAATGGGTTCTGTTGGTCACTTTAGCAGGAAAATCCAAATGAAGGACGTATAATACTGAGGTTTTTTTCCAGCTGCTTATTAATCTGAGTGTTTCTGATTTAATACTTTTATTATAAATTTAACTTCATGTTTTTGGATCACCTTTAATAACAGTAAAATCTCTGTTTGCAGTACACGACCTGCAGAGTTTTGGATTAGACAACGTAAGTTACTGAACACGTTTTTTTTTTTAAATGTTAAATTTAAAACTGATTTTTTTTTTTTTCACATTTGACCTTTTTATGCCGCTGTGCTGCAGATCAACATGACCCACCTGATCAAACACCTGTCGTTCGGTAAAGATTACCCCGGCATCGTTAACCCTCTGGACGGGACGGACGTCACGGCGCCACAAGGTAACAAACCCGGTTTAGGTTTTCTCTGAGCCATCTTTGTAGAAAAGTTTCTGTTATTCTCTCTAACCAAAACTCTTAAAGCTACTACCAAGAAACTGAGGATTTCATACATATGAAGTGTAATCTGGTCTATTGAATTAAAGTGTTAAACTCCAGTTTAACGGACCAGAACATGAAGTTCTTGTTAGTCCTCCAGCCAGATAAGCTAACTGTAACCGGCTCAGGCAGATGTTTGGGTTCTCCATCTTATCCCAGTTGTTCTGGTTCCGCGGACGCGTCAGAAAACACACGTTCTCCCTGGAGATCATTTAACAAACGTGAACTTTTATTAACACTAGACTGTGGGTGACAGCAGAGAGTTGTGGGTTCTTTGAAGAGTCCCGTGGCTGTACAGTTGTTGAAGGGAATAAAAGATGGAGGTTGTGGTTCTCATCAGCAGCGGATGCCCATTCCGATGGCCATGAAGGTGCCGAACGTCCCTCCGCTCTGCATCATGGTCTTCCCAACTCCTCCCATCAGCTCTCTGCCCCGCATCCCGATCCTGCACATGAAAAAAAAAAAAAAAGTTTAAGAGTCTTAAATTCACCACTGAGTCTGTTAGCCTAACAAGCCTGCATCTCCTTAATAATGCCGCTTTAATCACTGACAGACGTTTGTGTTATGAAGCAGTGTTCCTCATTCATATGGTGTGATTAAATTTTTGGTGCATGTTACATTTTATACCATTAAATGCATAAATAACATCTCCAGAACAACGTTACTAATCACAAACATGGTGAGGAACAACAGGTCTAGTTTCTTTTGGAACAATAACTTTAACCAAACCAGCATCAATCTTGAAAAAAAAGAGAAAATATGGGAGACGGTCAGAACCAGCTGGCTTCTGCTTCACAGCTGGATGCACATTAACTTTTTAATAAATGTTATTCTTGGTCCAAACTTACCTGAGACAGGAGAAAGTACCGAACATGGCGCCTGCAGCCATTCCTACAGCGAACCCCATCATGAAGCCCATCTTGACCCGATCAAAGCAGCTCGGCTGGGTCTGGCCGTACGGACCTACAGCTACCGGCATCTGAAACAGAACAGCAGCTTTAATAGTCACTGGGATAGAAAATAGTTCTACTGGGCAACAATATTTTTGCAGCAGACTCAGCTTGGGAAAGTCCAGTTTGATTTATTCTGTGAGTTCACTGAGATGATAACCTGCTGAGCACAAAGACGCTAAATGTACTCAACAGATAACCTCAGTAGCAGAAAATCTCATCATAGAGCTGTTGACATAAAGAGCCGTACTTTGACTCAGAGTTTCCCAGGTTTAAAGTTAAATTGAGGGATAGAAAGCACCTTTAAAGCTCTGTAGCAAAACCTTTAACTCAAACACAAGAAACCTTTCCATCATTTAAAAATCCCTTTATTCCTCTTTAGCCTGTAACATTTTGTTCTTTCATAAAATTATTGGGAAAGCTTTGCAGACTGTCAGCAGCTCAGGGAACTGCCTGATAATCCAGTCCTGACTTCTGCGCCATGATGCCATTCTGGATGCTTCACATCTTTACTTCCACACACACTAATAACCAGAAAATGAAAAACTATGTTTACAGCTTTATGTCTACGGGCCTGAAATATTAAAGTGTTTTTACTTCTGAAGTCTCTCTGGATTTATAAACCAAGGAAATGATGCAGAATTAGCTCCGTAGCACTTTAATTAGAGGCTCAACCTCGGTGTTAGCACAGCGATGCTAAGCTGTTAGCTCCTCCATGCTAACGCCTTAGCTCATTTGGCACGCTTTAAGTCCGCGGATTATAACTCGCAACCAAATACCGACCAGCTGGGTGTTTTATCAGTTTTATTCCACATCTGCAGCTGAACTGCTCCGTCCTACTCCAACCTCCCCGCTGGTTGTTGTGCTAGCTTACCGAGCTAACGTCACCTGTGGCCTTGATAGATAAGAGTTCACCTTCAAATCGACCCTTTTCCCCCTCAAACTCCGACCATTCCGGCTTATAGCTGCCTTACCTTCACTTATTCTGCTCTGATAAGTTCGCTGCTTTTTCTCTCCGCTAGAAATTAGCCCCGTTTTTCGAGCGCAGCAGCGTTTAAATGTCTTTTCTAGCAGACCTCCATAACCGGAAGAAGGAAGGAGAGACGGGGGAACAATTAGAGGCAGAAATAAACAGCGCCCCCAGTGGCCCAGTTTATGATCACAGCATTTCTATTCTGTAGCTGCAGGTTCAGGAGGTAATCTACCTTCAATAACCAGATTGTTGTTAGAATAATGCACTTTATCTGGTCTTTTTGTAACTGCGGTTTTAACTTTAATATACATACAGGGAAAAAAGTATGTTGTATTGTTTTTATATTTGGTAATTTCTAAGATGGTTTTCAACAATTATTATTCAATCATTTGAAAGTTTCAAGTTTCAATCCAACAACACCATGGAATGAAATGAAGCCAACGAATGTATCGGGTCTAGGAAGGAAATTGTTTTATGTTTACAACAAAAATATACATTTAAAATTGTAAAACTTGGTTACCCGGAGCCCGTCAGAAAATCCTACGTTTTAGTTGTTTCTATCACTAAAGAAGGAGCTCTGTTATCCAGGAGGAGCTCAAAGTAGAGCCGCTGCTTCTCTGGATCGAAATGAACCAGTTGAGGTGATTTGGAGACACAGGGGAAGACCCATAACTCACAGGGTGGGACTATATATCCTGTCGGGCCTTTGCATCCCCAAGAATGTTCCTGGGCGATGGGATGTCTGGGGTTCCCTCCTGGACATGTTGCCCCTGCACCCTGATCTTGGATAAGCAGAAAACAATAGATGGATGGATATCTACAGAAAACAAGGACAACTCATAAAGTAGTAATTTTACATCACTAAAACAGCTCCATAAAGGTTCAGTTTAAAATGATCTTTTCATTGATCAGGTGTTATACTTTGGATGAGTTTTTCTTTTCTTCTCTACTTCTCAGACTTTTCAGGACGGTCAGCTTTCATTGAGGAGTTGAGTGTTGCTCTAAAACCTTTAAAAATGACAAGGAACCAAGCCTGTTAGAAGCAGATTGTGGGGAAAGACTTTTGGAACGGACCATAAAGAGTTTAAAACTTCAGCATTTATTAGTTGAAAGTTTTCTAAAAGCTGTTGTTGGTCACATTTAATCTGACCAGCTTTCATCTTCACAGCGTCCATGATGTACCAGTATTTTGTGAAAATCGTCCCGACCATCTACGTAACTACAGAGGGAGAGGTGGGTTGAATAAACTTTAGTTTTTCCTTTCTTTTCACTGCTCTGATTGTATTTTATGCTCCTAGCAGCTCAGATAAGTTTTGTTGTTTTTATTGTGTATTTTTTTTTACCTCCAGGTGGTAAAAACCAACCAGTTTTCCGTCACCAGGCATGAGAAAGTTGCCAACGGTTTAATAGGAGATCAGGGTCTGCCGGGCGTCTTTGTTCTGTACGAGCTTTCCCCCATGATGGTCAAATTCACAGAGAAACACAGGCAAGTGACCCTCATGCCGTCTTCAGCTGCTGATTTAACCAGAACACAAATCTCCTCACTAGCTGCTATGTTTACATGCACTAAATTTCACAATCGGATTAAAATGAATTTGGATTAAAAAACATAAAATTGGATTGTACCGTTTATATGAGCAAATAATGAATTAGTGTAAGTACAACGTGTGTTTATATGCACCTGGCTTTATTCTGAATATGCGCAGTTATCAAATTCCCCTAAAAAGAAACCACAGAAGAAGAAATACTTCACTCTTTGCTAAACAACAAAAAAATAGTAAACAAAGTATTAAACAAAAATTTGAGCTCTGTAATTTTTTTCACCACTCTCCAACGCAGAAATCTGTCACATTTACGTCCGGCACACTCGGGTCAGTTTACCTCATTCAGAATAATTTGATCCTGACACGTTTATATGAACGTCGGTCAGATTATATAAACTACTCCTCTCATTCAGATTACAATTTCATTCCGATTGGCTTGTTTACACGGCGCATGTTTATTCCGATTATTTTCGTCCTTGTCAGCGTAGCCCGTGTTTCTTACAAACGTTGTTCGTGTTTTAACTGATTGCAACCACAGCTGTTAATGGATTTTACCAGAACTTTCTCCCTGACCCGTCTGCTGGATGTTCTCTGATGTTCTCTAAAGAACCTCTGAGGCCAGAAACAGACCAGCTGAAGTCAGACTTGGATTATTTACACTAAACTGGTCTCATTTTACCAATTTCTTGACCTCTGCTAGATTTTATTTAGGCGAATAGGAATAAAGTGTCTAAATAGAAACAAATACCATAGGTTTCACATTTACTTTTTTTTTTGAAAATGCATGGAATTTTTTTTTCTTCTGCTTTAAAATGAAGCTCCACATTGATCATTTATAGAAAAATGGGCCTGATTCAGTTCTAATAATCAGACTCTGTGGGGGGAGGTGGGATGTCTCTCTCTTAATAACAACTACAACTAATATTAATATAAATATACAACAATTAATATAAATATACAACAATTAATATAAATATACAACAATATAAATATACAACAATTAATATGAATATACAACAATTAATATGAATATACAACAACTAATATTAATATTAACATACTACAACTAATATGAATATACAACAACTAATATTATTATAAATATACAACAATTAATATGAATATACAACAACTAATATGAATTTACAACAAATAATATTAATATAAATATACAACAATAAATATGAATATACAACAACTAATATTAATATTAACATACTAAAACTAATATTAATATGAATATACAACTATTAATATGAATATAGAACAATTAATATTAATATAAATATACTACGACTCATTTAATATAAATATACAATAATTAATATAAATATACAACAACTAATATTAATATTAACATACTACAACTAATGTTAATATAAATATACAACAATTAAGATGAATATACAACAACTAATATTAATATTAACATACTACAACTAATATTAATATATATATATATATATATATATATATATATATATATATATATATATATATATATATATATATATATATATATATATATATATATATATATATATATACAACAATTAATATGAATATACTACAACTAATATTAATATTAACATACTACAACTAATATTAATATAAATATACAACAACTAATATTAATATTAACATACTACAACTAATATTAATATAAATATACAACAATTAATATGAATATACAACAACTAATATTAATATTAACATACTACAACTAATATTAATATAAATATACAACAATTAATATGAATATAGAACAATTAATATAAATATAAATATACTACAACTCATTTTAATATAAATATACAACAATTAATATAAATATACAACTAATATTCAATCAATCAATCAATTTTATTAGTCAACTGCAGTTTGCATTACAATCGAAAGTTCAGTTCCAGTACAACCGTCCATCACATTTTTGGGGAACGATTGACTGAGGCCTTGCGTTGCCAGGAACGCAGCCAGTCGGCCGCTGCTAAATAGCGCAAGCCGTTAGGTGCGTTCCTCCAAACTGCTCCAGACCCCGCTTTACACGGGGTCCCCAGGCGCTGCCCTATTAATATGAATATACAATATATTATAATATATACACTATATTAATAATAGTCTGATAATCAGTCATCTCTGCATCATGTGAGGAAATTGGTTTAACTTTGAAATGAGACTAGAGGTAAAACCCGTCTTCCTTCCTCTGTAACTGTGTTTAATCCTTTCTTCAGATCCTTCACACACTTCCTGACGGGAGTCTGCGCCATCATCGGAGGCGTGTTCACAGGTCAGTCCGTTTCTTTGCCGTCTGCTGACTAACGAGGCGCAGCGACGCTCGCTGACCCTCTGCCGACTCTTGCAGTGGCGGGACTGATCGACTCGCTCATCTACCACTCGGCGCGGGCCATCCAGAAGAAGATAGAGCTGGGCAAGGCGTCCTAACAGCGGCGCCCCCTGGTGGCAACGCAGACCGAGACGCTGAGAAACCAGAGGACAGAACCGGGCGGCGAGGAGGCGAGTTTGGGAGGCAGGAGGAGGCGCTTTGCCTTCCCTCCACGGCTTTGAGCCCAAACAGAGCGAGAGAGAAATCCACAGAGGTTCCTCTGCGTCCCTGATGGTGGAGAAGCTCAGGAGAGAAGGCGGCGGAGCTCTTTGGATTTTCCTCTCCACCGTTAGACGTGGAGGAAGGAGACGGACTCGGACTTGTGCCGCGGAGCAGAAGCTTGGAGCAGGGAGGAGGAGGAGGAGGATGTCCTCCATCACTACGTTCAGTGTTGGCTAGAAGAAGTGAGGAGCAGCACTTACCTCGTTCTGACCCTGATCAACGTTCTGGGGACAGATTTTTATTGCAGCTCCTCTGATTCACCTCGTTCAGACTCTGCTGACTCTGGGGGGATTTAATCGTTACTCCTCATCCGCAGCAGAAGCTCAGAAAATAACAAGCTGACCTCTAATAATAAAACCCTTCAGTCCATTCTCTGCTCCTCTGCATCTCAGCGTTTATCTGGTCTCTGCAGAACCATCCAGAACCGTCAGCGGCACCACAAAGGCCCGGTTCAGCAGCACTTTGGGCCCACAGCGGTTCTGGTGGTTGTCGGTTTGAACGCCTCACATTAACATAACAGCTCAGTCTTTGTCTCGTCCACCAGTCGTCTCTCTGGAGGACGTCTGGCCCGTCCGTGTGGACCGCTGCAGAACCCGGTCCAGATTGACGGTGCTGATTCTGGTCCACGGCGACACTAAACTGGTTCCAGAACATCTAAACCGGTTTGTTATAATCTGATGGGGACCGTTTGGGTCGGATGACTGAAGCCCGGGAAGAACCGGGTGTTGCAACAGAACAATTATCCAGAACTTCAGAGCTGGTTCTGGATGCAGCAGGCTGGAGTGGACCAGACTGAGAATGCATGGACTCCGCTCAGCAGAGTGTTGCTGGTCCAGGTACCAGTTTAAATGAACGGTACCGGTTCTGCCAACCATGCTGCTGAGAGATCCATCTGGGAACGGTGCCAGCAGCTGGTCCGCTCGTTCTGGACTTACCGGCGCTGGTTTTCTGTCCAGTGATCCCATCCTGGATGAAGAACGGCTCAAATAAATCATGAAAAGCAACAGAACTAACAGAACCATGATGACTGGGTTTAAAAGTTCTGATCAGAACCGTTTCTGAGCCCATTCTGTCTGAGCTGGATTTGGGAAACCACGACTCTGTGGAACGATGTCAGCTTAGACCGGGTTCTGCAGCAGCTGTAGAACCGAACCAGGAACTGGACTTTTCTGCAGTGATTCCTGGTTTGTTTGGTTTGCTGTTCACCGCTGGTAGTTACAGACCTGAAGGTTCTGGTTCTGGTTCTGTTTTCACCATCAGCCGCCGTTTCTCTAATCAGAGGTTTGTCTGAAATGAACTGAACTCCGGCCCGTTGAGCCGTGAGGAGAATCACGGAGTTCTGGACGGACGAGAAGGTCCGGGTTCTGGAACCGAAGCTGAGACGTCCGGCCTTCAGAACACCAACTGGGTTCTGGACGGGCAGAGGGGGAAATGTAAACGCTGTGAGAAGCAGAACGTCTGATTTCTGTCCTCTGGGCTTTTAAGCTGCCCCGGGACAGAGTTCTGGTCACGATCGACCCGTTTTGGGTCGGTTCGGGCAAAGCTGTCCTAACAGGTAAAGATCCAGCTTTCAGCTTCTGATGGGTCCTCCTGATGAGGAACGGGTCGGTACCGGGGTTCTGAAACGTATCAGAACCAGTAGAACGTTCCACTATAACGTTGCTGAGCTTTTGAATCAGATGTGTGGTTCTGCTGGTACTGGATGGATCATTATTACCAGAACTTTAGGTCCGTTTCAGGAGCATAAACCGTGTTGTTCAGCGCTGAGGAGCTGAGGTGAAGGTTTCTGCAGGTCCAGATGTAAACGGCTCACATGAGACTTTGGGACCTGGATCTGGTTCAGTCCAAACTGGGTTTGAGTCAGAACTTTGACCCGATGGTCCAGATCTTTTTATTAAAGCCAGAAAGATTCACTGAATCACTTCCTGTCTGTTCTGCTAACGATGACGTATTAAAAGCCCAGACTCTCTGGTACCGGAGCGTCTCTCAGCGTGTCCGGTACCGGCAGCCGGCCCAGTATTCCCTCTGCAAACGGACCCGCGTGCAAACATGTTCCCTCCGTCGGTGTTTGAGTCCTCTGAGATCCGGTCGCCGATGATCCGGTCGTCAACGGTTCGCTGCTGCAGCTTTGAATCAGGGTGTGAGAGAGAGATGTATTTATATTTTGATTGTCCACAAACAGTTTTTAAAGTGATGAAGTAAATGTGGAATAAAGCAGCTCCAGCTCTACTTCCTGCTTATTTCTGCTTTTTTTATTTTAGCTGAATAAATAAATCAGTTACTAAAGTTTCTGAGCCCCTCATATATTTATTATTTTTTTGCTTTTTTGGGGAATCAAACCTAAATGTTTCAAGGCAAGACAAATTTATTAGTATAAAACATTTTAGTACAGAGACAATGCAAAGTGCTTTACATGATTAAAATATCGGAAAATAAAACAGAATAAAAGCAAGTAGGAATAAAATGTAGAAACAAAATAGAACATGGGAGAATAGAAACTAAAAGCAAACATTAAAAACAGTTTTACTAAAAAAGTTGAACTAATGATGTTTCAGTAAAACAGTTTAACTAGAACACTTAAAATCCTAAACAAATGTGTTCTAGAGGATTTTTGCACTGTTCTGGTTACAGTGGACGTTAATTAAATTAAAGGTTTAATCAAAATTACAACGTGCCAACATTTAAAATATTGGAATAATTAATTCCATGTATTTTTCTTAGAATAATCACTGTTATGTGCAAAAATAAAAATAAGAAGGGTATTACAAGACACACACACACACTGATATTAAGCACAAAATCATTACCAAAACTTTTTTATTTTTTAGTAAACAGAATTTACATCATATCAACATTTAGTATTGCTTAATATTTCAGTTAAACCTTCAAAAATTAATAAAACTGAATAAATTGTCATAAAATATTTTAAATTTAAAATTCTCATTTCCAGTCTGTTAGAAATTTACATTTGTGAAAATAAACTGAAGAAAAAGCAAATAGTCTGTGATGGGTTTGGTGTTTGTTTCCTCTTATATGACAATAGTAAAACCGCCACCCTAACATTTAAATCCCCCCATTAAAAAATCCTGGAGGTGCCACTGAGTCCACATGTCCTGACTGGATTTAGTCCAATCAAAGTTCTCTGAAGTTTAGCTCTGTTAGCTCGTCTGATTTGGCTCAATTTACCTTAAAACCATCAGAGAAGCTGAACTTTTTGTCTTAAATGCTCCAAATTAAGATGAATAAAAAGACACAGAAACTCTCCCTTTATGTGGGCTGTTAGATTGTTTAGTCTTGTCTGATTTGTTAAAATGTAGTTAAAATTGGACATGAAGGAGTTTCAGGTTCACTCAGAGGGAATAACTGGTGGTTGTATTTCTTTTTATAACAGAATAAAGTTGAAATATTGAGGATAAAGTCCAAATGATGAGAAAATGCATCAAGATAACAAGAAGGTGATCCTGATGCATAATAAGTGTGCATCAATAGAATGTTTAAATGCTAAAAGAGATTTTATTTGTTATCGAATATTATGCTAAAGCTACTTGCTCATTTACACGAGACATGGCTTTACATCAATCATTTCTATTTTATTAATAAACTTTAAAATAAAATTCATTAATTTGACTAAATAAAAACTACCCAGCTTCAGCTTCATCCTCATTTAACTTTTCCACATTTTGCAGCATTAAAATCTCAAACTTCAATAAATCTGCTGACATTTTATTAAGTGGAGCAAAACAAAAATGTAAAAGCAAATATCTGAAACGTGTGGCATGCATTTACATTCAGGACCCTTCCTTTAAATTCCCTAAATATAATCCAGTAAATTTTACTAAACATTTCAATAATTATTAACCTACAAATAAATCTGGTTAATAACCCAAAATACAAAGTAACCCAAGAACTAACTTTAAATTCAAAGTAATTCAGAATAAAAAGCTCCAAGATTCTGTTTAAAATCACTGAGTTTCAATCAGATCATCAAGGTTTCATCTGGACTTTGTGTTCTTCATGCTGAGAACATCAGAGCTGCTGTTTGCTCACTGAGATCTTCATCGGTAGGAGTTTAACTTTACCCCCAGTGAGGAAGTATGGAAACATCTTGTCAGTGAAGGTGTGTGTGAAGGTGTGTATGTGTGAGTTAGTGTCCAGATCAGAGAAGGACAGCTTTCCTCTGTCCCAGTCCAGATTCACTCTGATCCTCTGGAGCTTCTTCTGGACTGAGAGATCCATGAAAAGAGATGGAGGAGACCGTGCGTAGTATTTACCTTTATAGAACTGGAGAACCAACAATCCAGAATCTATGTCTCCCTTCCTCTGGACAGACTCTGCTAACACACCAAGCGTCCAGACTTCACTGTCTCCAACATCAACATCCCAGCTGTGGTTCCCTGAGTTGAAGCCCTCAGAACTCAGAACAGAACGCCACCATAACCTAAACCTCTCTGGATTATCAGGAAGCTGCTGTCTCTCTCCTTTAGTCCCACTGGTCAGATCTTCAGATGGGATGAGTTCTGAACCAGCAGTGTTTGGGTCCAGGATGAGAGGAGTGTAGGAGACCATGTTCTCCATGTTGCTCCAGATGTTGAAGGCCAGGTTGCCCAGATGTTTGGCCTGGTCTATCAGAGCTCCTGAGGGCAGCTGTGGATCCTCCAGCAGGGGGCAGCGCTGGACTCTTTCCACTGCAGCCTTGTAGTTGTGCAGGAATGAGACGTCTTCAGCTCTCAGCTCCTCCTCTGTGGCTCTGACTGTGTCTGAAAGAGCTGCTATCTCTCTGCTCAGAGCCTCCATCTTCTCCTTCATCATCCCACTCTTCTGCTCCTCTTCCTCCCTCAGTGCAGCCAGCCTGGCCTCCTCTTCCTCTGCTAGAAACTGATGAAGCTTGTTAAACTGCTCCTTAATCAGCCTCTCTGTGTGTCGGGCCTGGACCTTCATGTGTTCTGCTGTCTGATCAAACTCCTCTAGAACTTTCTTCCTGAGCTCCAGGTTCTTCTTTAAAGGTTCCAGAGTTTCCTGAAGGTTTTTCTTGTGTTGCTGAGCAGCTTCATCCATGGGTCTGAATCTGTGGTTGGTGTGTTTCTCTGAATCTCTGCAGACGAGACACACTGGCTGCTGATGGTCCAAACAGAAGAGTTTGAGTTTCTCAGAGTGCAGACTGCAGAGATCCTCTGAAGCTCTCTGGTCTCTCTGCTGTAGGAAGGTCTCACACAGGTTCTTCAGAGCCAGATTACAGGGTGGATCTTTGGTGAATGACATTGTCTTACAAACTGGACACTCTTGTGCTGCTTTCTCTGTCCACCAGTTCTTCAGACACTCCTTACAGAAGCTGTGGCTACATGACAGAACAACCGGATCCTTAAAGATGTCCTGACAGACCGGACAGCAGAGATCCTCCTCTAATCTGGAAGCCATTTAGTCTCTGAGTGAAGCTGAAAACACAGCAGACAGATCGTTAAACCAGGAAGTCAGTTTCCCTCCTGCAGAAACTTTCTTCTCTTACATTCAACTGGATTTTCTTGTCTTTCCACCTGCAGCAGTCTGTGTTTCAGCGTCTCGGTCCCTCAGCTCTCTCTGTTCTCCTCGTTCACTGTTAGTCTGCCCTGAGTAGCTGATGAAGGTGATGATGAAGGTGATCCTCACGGTGGATTCTCCATTAATCTCTGACACTTTCTGAACTGTTTCCTGTTTTTTTAAAGGGTTCCTGTTGTAATCAGTCTGGAGGCAGACATGTGGCGCCCTCTAGAGGACGTTCTGTGCATCTGCTGCTTCATAAAAACACCAGTATAGCTTTTTCTAATAGAACTGGTTGAAATTGAATGAACATTTTATTATTTTCCAGTCCTAAAGTTCTTGTAGGGTCTCCACTGACTGGAACATCCAGATGCTCACATTTCATGCTCTGCGTTCTTGTTTCTTCTTGTTTTCCTCTCAGATTCAGACTCTGTGGAGGTGAAGGTGGTGTTTGGTGTTGAGGGAAACTCCTCGTTCCTGGAGTGCGTTCCTCGGTCGCTGCAGGCTGAGCTCAGCTGGACGGTGCAGCTGTCAGAGAGCCAGCAGGAAACTGTCAGACAGGTGTGTAGTGCAGACCAACACCTCAGGTCTGACCTTTAACCCCCGTTTACCTGCTTCCACCAAGGCTTTCCCCATGACATTAGATCTGGTTAAATTAACCTCCTTTGCTGCAGATGATGTCCTGAAACCTACAAGATTTATTGTGTTTAATCTTGTTGCTGTTCTGATCCAAAGAGGTCAAAGTTTCCTTTAAATGAAGGATTCTACTTTTGTTATTTAGAAATGAAGGAAAAGCTTTTAATAAATAATCTAAAGTAAATTCATGATCAGTTATAGATTCAAATTGGGATGAATTTAAATAAAGGGGTGCTGCGGCCTAGTAGTTATCACAACTTACTTTTACCTCAAATTAGGGCTGTGCAATATATAGAGATTATAAAAAGATATAAGATTTTCGTTTATGAGGTTCTACCACAGGGTTTAGTCCTTGGACCAATTCTATTTACTATATATATGCTTCCGATTGGCAAAATTATCAGACAGCATGGGATTAATTTCCACTGTTATGCTGATGACACTCAGCTATATTTATCCATAAATCCTGATGAATCCAATCAGTTACTTCGACTGCAGTCATGTCTTGATGACATCAAAAGCTGGATGACTTTAAATTTCCTGCATTTAAATTCTGACAAGACAGAAGTTGTAATCTTTGGGCCAGAGTCTTCAAAAAATAAAGTTCTTAATCAATCACTTAATCTGGGTGGCATTAACTTGGCCTCTGGTAATAAAGTTAAAAATCTTGGTGTTGTTTTCGACCAAGACATGTCATTTAAATCCCATATTAAACAGGTTTCCAGAGTTTCCTTTTTTCACCTCCGGAATATCGCCAAAATTAGAAACATTCTGTCCAGGAGTGATGCTGAAAAACTAGTCCATGCATTTGTTACTTCAAGGCTGGACTATTGTAATTCTTTTCTATCAGGAAGTCCACAAAATGCAGTTCGAAGTCTTCAGCTGATTCAAGATGCTGCGGCAAGAGTTCTGATGAAAATCAACATGTTATGCCATAAGCTGGTTGAATATGCTTATTATTATTATTAATTATAATTTGGTATTAGAATTTAAATAATAAATCATTCAACTCAAAATTCCGCTATAACAAATATAGTTCAAATGGTGGTGATGTTAGCTATAAGCTTGTAAGTATTTATACCACTAATGCATTAGTTAATTTGCTGTTATGAACTCATTTATGCTGGAATAAATGATCAGGTCGGACTGTTAACCGACGAGGTTTATCCAGCAGGCTGTGAGAACCCCAATGTAACTGCAATTAGAGTTTAAATCCTTATTTCTTATCACCATCCAATGATATTTTCTCTGTATTAATCTCAGATGTTAACTCCAAAGGAGGTTAGCTCTGATTTCTGAATACCCAGGCAACTGTGAATTGAATTGAACTCAAAACAATGTCTATTCCGCAGTCGTTGGTTTTATTGAACCAAAAGCAATTCCCTGTTACAGTAATTCTCTGATTCAACAACTTTGGAATTCTTACTCATTACTAAACTAACATGCAAAATATATATGTGGAAAGAAAGAACAAAACAAAAATAAACAATGGATTAAAATGAGCGGTTAGCAGATCTTAACTTAACTCACAGCTCAGATACACGTCACCCTCCCAAGATGGCTGCTACGATGACGTATGAGAGGAGGTCCTAATGACGTAACCACGCTTACGCTGATGGGATAATGCCTCGCTTCAAAAGGGCGCAGCTAACTGGGAGTTTAAAGCAAAGCCCGCGACTTGAGCTCGGACAAAGAGATTAAATTGATAAAAAGAAGCGAAAAGAGAGAGGGGGGGAAAGCAGGGAAAGAGATGAAAAGAAATGAAGCAGTAACCCACGGCGGGGTTCTTGATGGATCACAAATCAACACAGCAAAACCAATTGTAAAATGCATGCACATACAAAGAAAATGTTCAGCAAAATAATTCCAACTTCGTCGTGGAATAAAAGCATTAACCAACACCTACAAAGTTCTAACGCCTGCCCAGGCACTTCTAAACACCCTGTTGGTGAGACAGAAATAAAAGGGGAGACCCCGTTACTTTGAGGTGCCTCGGGGCTGGTCCGGAGCGCTCCGAGTAGTGGCTTTCTGGACGCGTCTTGACGAGCGCAGTTGTCCACAGGCTGCAGCGGGACGGGGAAAAAGCTCCTTCGTTTCTTCCACCGGGTTTAACAGTCGCTTTGTTGGCCAGACAAAGCGGGGTCCTCTTCGATCACTGGGAGATACGGCGTCTCTCAGTCTTTTGATCAGAGGGAATTTAAAAGTACTTATTTAAGTCGACCTCCTGTTATAAAAAGCAGGGAATAACCGTTGCGTCGAAAAATCTCGGTCCAGCGAGTAATCGAACACGTGGCGTGGGATCACCCCAACGGAAACAGCTGTGCGTGTGTGTCTTCTCGGGTTGGCTAAAAGCCAGGGAAGAAGAAAGATTGTCGTGTGTGATCGGCTTTTATAGCCATCACCATAGCAACCTTATCTTGATCGGCGGCCATTTTGCCGTGTTGCGTGATGGGAGTTGGTGGCCATTTTGACCACATTGCATCATGGGTAACGCAGTCCGTCACGTCCCGAATTGATGCCCGCTTTTTGTCACGTATGAACTGGCACAACATACCCCCCTTTAGCTTTGAAGAGTGGGATGCTGGTCACAGTCTTTAAAGCTACAACCAAGTCCATTCTGGCGTGACGAAAATCCGTTGTGCATGAGTGGAACAACCTAATAGTCTTTCTAGTAGTCCATTGGGATTCATGCAGTTCAGTTCATCATCCAAGAGGAGGAAAAACAAAGCATTCATTGTGCCTGGGTCAGTGACCTAGCCTGGGCAGGACTAAGCTATAGCTAGTCATTTCTATTGGCTAATAAGGCAACAATAAAGTAATAATAAAAAAAAGAAATGCAAACTTCACAATCACCATTGTCAATACATTCATTGGTCATCAGGTTTGAACTTTGAACCAAAGAAAGGAGAGAGGGAAAAAGGCAAAGGAAAGAGACAGCGGTTCGTAGTTTAATCAGCTTGTGGCCTTTGAGGAGCTGATGTTACGAACCTGGGGGCGACGAAGGTGAGGGTGTCAATCCTGGTTTGCAACTGTTTGATCTGCTTGTATGCTGCATACGCCATCGCAGTAGTGATGGCCCATCCAAATACAAGGAGAACCACAATAATGGTCATAATGTGAGTGTCGGTCGACTCTGTAGCTCTGGGGAAGCGAAGCAGAGGGACCGAGCTCAACGCTGATGGAGTGAGACTGAATTTAATCAGCTGGGTGCCTGCAAGTAAAAGCTGTCTTTCAATGCCGACATCAATGCTGAAATTGTATCCCTTAAAGACATCTATTATTTCAATCTCTGAGTCATATTTGTCAACGTCAAGGTGATGCAGAACCATGTTTCCAATGTGGACTACAGCACCTTGAGGTGGGGAACAGAAAATGGTTTGGTTGGGCAGTTTCAGTCTAGTAACTGTGTCATGCTGCTCGTAGGATAACGGGGCTTCTGCCTCCGGGGTGCTAACGAGCCAGCGGTTACCTGCCCGCTCAATTTTGGTTTCCACACCTGCATCTTTAAGGGTCATTCTAGCCTGACAGTTCTGTTCAGGGGATTCATTTCTTAGACCACACAGGTAATTCGTAACGTCTCTGATAAATGAGTTGCTTGGGCATACCCAGTGGATGTCTTTGGTTTTGGTACACAAATCCAAATTAGGGACTAAATAAAGTTTGGGGTCAGCATCATGATAGGCCAATATTGAGGGAGTTTGTAGATGTACGTGGGTCTCACCTTGCCAAAAACCGACATTCAATACTGATTTAAGCCTATACACATTAGCTCTTTCAATGATGGGAAGGTTTAGCATAAATCCTATCTCCAAGTTGTCAGGATTTACAAATATCGGAATTGCACTACCTAGGCTATACGCCAGGTGTGTTTGTGGTGGTTGCAGTGTTTTACTAGAGGCAGATTTGAGAACTTTTTCAACCAAATCTACTGGTACCAGGTACGGAGGAATCCGTCCTTCAGCAAGGCTATTTATGGATGAACTACCCTCTCGAGTCAGGTCCTGCATTAAATCTCTAACAACCTGAGTATACATCATGTCATTCTTTACCACTTCTGTGAGCGTTTCCAAAGCAATGCATGGTGTTATGGCTGAGTGTGAAATTATAGACGTGAAGTTATGTATGGACACTTGCTTTTATTAGTGCATGTTTAAAGTGTCCTGATTGAACATGCACTTGTCCTATTTAATGCTATGCATTGTTCTCTTCGGCGGGGGCAGAGTTAGGCTCCGTTCCCTGTGAGGAGAGTTTGGTGGACGGTATAGTTCGGTTCGCTTGAACCCATGTGTACTCTGGACTTTGCACGCTGGCTTCTAGGTTCTTTCGAGGCCACGCGAAAGTCGTTCGGAGACGGTCTTTTAAATCAGTGACGCACTGGTGTGCAGTGTAGACGGTTGTCACACTGACGTCTTCGGGCTGGTAGATGAGATTCAGGGGAAGTGTCCTTTGTCTTCCTGTCATCATCTGGAAAAGTGTCACCCCTGTGGAGCATGGTGAGGTAGAGCGGACTAGCATTAGGACCAAGGAAAGCTTTGTATCCCGGTTCCTGCCATGGCTGCTGGCATGTTCCTTTGACATGCTGACCACGGTGCAGTTCATTCGCTCCACCTGTCCGGATGACTGTGGGCGGTAGGTGATGTGGAATTTAACTTCCACGCCCAACATGTTGAAAAGCACGGTCATAATGTTTGACGTTCCTCTGTCCGAGTCGATGGACAGGGGAAGGCCCCACCGGCTGAAAACGTGATTTAGCAGCAGGGCTGCTGTGGTGACAGCGGTGTCATTCGGTGCCGGCAAACATTCGACCCATTCTGTGAAACTGCCTGTTATTGTCAAAAGATATTTGTTATTTCTTAACGATTTGGGGACTGCACCAATCCAGTCAGTCTGCAAATGTGACCACGGAAATATAACCCCCCTTCGCTGAAGCAGGGCTTGGTCTGGCGGTCGTGTGGGTTGTAACTGGCTGCAGGTTAAGCAGCCTTGTACATACTCCTGGGTGTCCTGGGCCGTTAAGGATAAGGACGCCATCTGTTGGAGAGTTTTCAGATTAGCTTTGCAGCTTCTGTGTTCTCCTACTGGTGAGTCATGGACGTGTGTCAATGTGATCCCAAGTTCGTTTGAATCTTTGGGCTGAATGGGCTGAAACTCATAAAACAGCTCCTTAAGTGCTGTTTCCTCTGTTTCAGTGGTCAGTGCATCAGCTTTTCCCAGCTGTTGCATAATTTCTGTTTCGAAACCAGGGCAGGGCTCAGTGGGTGAGTCCCGGTTCTCTGGTTGATTTGGTGCTGGTTCTGTTGGGTTGGTTGCTGTCGCATACACCAACAGATTTCCTTCAGCTTCAAGCGATGCACCACAAATGGATCCAGCAGGCAGAGCTTCATGTCGCCTGATTTGGATCATGTTGAAAGGAAAAGTAAACACGGTGTCTGGGGAGTCCTGTCTGCCGGTCAAGGATAAGGGCAGGTCTCCGATGACGGGAATGCTCAGCTCAAAGTTTTGGAAAGAGCTTTCGATGAGCACCCCAAGAGGTTTCTTCGCCACCACTTGGATCGGCATGTGGGTTGGATTCTCCACTAACAGGTAAGCTGAGCGATTGTTCAGCTCAAGCAGGGGTGTGCCCCGGATGACCAGGTTGGATTCCTGGAAATAAGAAAGGGGTTGGAAGAAAACCTGCGTGCTCTGCATTTGTTGTCCTTTCAGGATGGCTAATCTGATAGGTACACCTGCAGTCTGTGGTGGTATTAGCATGTTTGTGTCGCTAGCCACCTGGCAGGCCTGTGGGATGGTTTGCCCTGATCGCATGGCTTCAGGGGTGCCCAGGAAGGAACTTGGGGTCACGTGAGCTTGGGCCCACAGGACCTGGTTACAAGTGTCCAGCTGTGCACCCAGCCGTACCAGAAGATCAGCACCAACAAATACTGGAGGATGTAAATTCTCCACAATGCTGAAAGGATGAGAGAGCTGTCTTGTGCCAATCTGTGCATAAAGTATGCACACCCCCGTTGCTTTCAGAAGCCGGCGAGGCCAGTCTGCTGAGAGCAGGTAGTGGCTGTGTTTTGTTTCAGCCAGACGGGGCTTTTCACGGCACAGAGAGCTGTACAGATCTCTGCTGATCGCAGACTTCTCTGACCAAAGAGCCAGCAACACGTCTGGCATGAATGTGCTTTCCAGGTGCACACCTTCGGCCACTCTGGGGTTATAGGGTTCAACTCCAGAGTGTTTAAGTGAGCAGAGGAAAGATGTGTGGCTGCAGAGAGAAGTTCTCTGATCGCTGAAAAGCGGTGGTGTGTCAGAGGATTTGGAAATCGGCTCTGTTGAAGGCAGAAATGGTGCCAAGAGTTCTTTGGGCTCTTCTGAGCAGGTCACCTGGTGGATAGGGGCGGACAGTCCACTTCCAGAAGTGAGGGGCTTGGGAGTCCCCACTTGGGCCCAAAGATGACCATGATAGCAGTCAATGAGTGGGGCTAACCTGTTCAACAGGTCCTGACCCACAAGAAAAGGTTCTGTGTCCAAAGTACATATGTAGATGGGGTGCACCAGGGTCATGTCATGGAAAGTGATGTCTAACCACGCCCGTTTGGTGATGCATGACTGATCCTGAGTGTAGCTGGTGATGCCCACGTTACAGGTCTCCACCTGGAACGGTTTCCCAAGAGACACCATAGCTCTGGTCACCTCATCAAACAAATCTGAGCACATTAGACTGATCTCGGAACCCGTGTCTAAAAGAGCATTTGCAGTTACACATCCTCCGATAACTGTCGAGCAGTATAAGCGGTATGCACTTTCATGATGGTTTAGCTCACCTAAAAACCTTAGAAAAGGGGCTTTCTGATCACCTGCTGATGGGATCTTAGAAGGTTGTTGGTGATTTTTCGGTTGGTTCCCCCACTTAATCAGATACACTCTGTTAGAAGGGGGAGCCTGGTCCACGCCTAGTCATGCTGGCGGGGGTTTTGGGCCTGGCTTACCTGGAGGGTCGACAGGATTGGATGATGGCTGGGACGGCTGCGGCGCGATCTGATGCACTGTTTCGGCTAGCAACCTGCGAAAAGTCTCCTCTATCTCCTTTCTCATTGACTCCTCCATGCGCAGGTTCCAGCCTTTGTTGTCATGTGTGCTTTTCGGCTTTTCTGGCCTGTCAGTTTGCTTACCGTATCGGGCTGGATCCGGCCTGTGCCATTTTTGAAACCTCTCACCTTCCATGCTGCCATGCTGACCTCTCCTATCCTGGGAAGCTTTCTTCTGCTGCGGCTCAAAACCATGTTGCTTCTTAGGACCAAATATAGTTTTAGGTTTGAAGGGAGGCATTTCATGTCCCTCCAGACCTAAACTCTTTTCTGGTTTGGCTTGAATCTGCAGAACCTTTTTATCACTATCGGCTCCTTTGTTGGGCCGGACACGTGTTTCCCATGCCACCTGCGCGTATTTCCTGATTTCCTGCATGGTAAGTTTCTTGGTTCTACAATGCATGGTAACCTCATAACGCACGATTTCATGAAGATTATGGAGGAACAAAGATTTGAAAGTGTGGTCTTCCTCCAAGCCGGGAGCATTTCGTCCCTGAAAGTAAGCAGCCCGCAAGCGATGGTAGTACTCTTTTGGTGCTTCAGTTCTCTTTTGCTGAATTGCAAAAGCTCCAAGAGTGGCCGAAGCTGGGTCTGTAAACGCCGAATATTCTTCTCTTAAAGCCTGACAAAGAGCTGAATAACGGTCACGTGTAGCTGGAGGGAGGCTTTCTATGAAAACATGGACACTTCTGGACGTGGTTTTCCAGATAAGCTTCAACTTTTCTCGAGCTGAGGGGCTATATAAGTCTAGCAGACAGCGCTCTACCTCTCTGAGATAGTCATCAATGGTGGATTCTGTATTGCTAGGATCAAAACGCTCTATGTCTCGGGCCAGGGACTCAAGTTGACGCATCCGCAGTCCCTGTTCAGGGATCGGAGCTGGTCCATCTGAGTCCTCTCCTGACGACTCCTCCCTGCGGTCACCACGATAGGAGGGAGGCTCCAGTTCTGACCACCTACCTGGCGGAGGCGGCCGTTCGTGGGACGCCGGGGGACCCTCCTTGTCATGAACTCTTGTCCGTGGACGCAGTTCAGAGGAGTGGGGTTCACCTGTGTCCCAGGAACGGTGCTCCCGTCGCCCTGGTGGGGGGAAAAGATCGTAGCAGGCCGTGTCAGGGGTCAGGTGGGAAGCAGGTGTTTTCCCATGATTTACATCATGTGGATCAGTCCTGATTGCCACCGTAAGTTGTTTAGGCATTTTTTTCTGTATCACACTGCTATATCTGTCCTGACCTTCGCTTACCCTTCGCTCAGAAGGTGTCTGAGGGCCCAGTTCATCCAATGTCCTCCAGGTGTGATCTCCATGTTTTCCTTTGGAGTTCTCACACTCAGATCCTTCTGTCTGCAAGCTAATGCGATCCTCCTCTCGCTCCTCTGTGAGATGACAGCTGCCCTGAACACTTCTCTGTTCTAGCTCCCTGATTCTTTCCTCAGCTAAAACACGCCTCTCAGTTTCTATCACTAACCTTCGGTGGTATAATGCAGATAACTCACCCAAGACATCTGCTACCAATCTACCCTTTGGCTTGCTCTGGACCTCCTCCACCAATTCCTGAATTCTCCTCTCACAGTCTCCTATGTTAAACTGATTCAGACGGGTTTGTTCGTCCGGTGTCATTTTAAGCAGTGAGCTAATGACATCCTGGGCCTCCATTCCAATGGAATGGTTTGGACCTTCAGCTCCTTTGACTGAAGAACCGCTACTATCCATTCTTTGTCAGCTATGGATAACAACACAACAAGTAACAACACTGTAGTTTAGCTCAGCGCTAAACGACAGACAACAAATAACAACGCTGTATTTTAGCTTAGCACTAAGCAACAACGCATACACTTTAATTTAGCTCAGCGCTAAACAACAACTGCTAACAACAACTGTTAAGTGGCTTCACTTTAACTGTTAACAGCAAACACATTAGGCTGCGCAGGGGAAAATCAACCCTGCGACTTACAACTCCTATGTTTTAGGAACGGTTAGTATGCTTGTTTAACTTTGAGAATATTAACTTTGAGTGACATGGACCACTAACCTTTCGGCCAGTGATTAAATGATAAAGCTGTGGCTTTGTTTGTGATGTAAGTTATTTCAGAACAGGTGCTCTACACATGTGTGGAAAAATAGCAAAGTGTTTTGGAGCTTCAGAGGTGGCAAAGAATGACAGTTGAAAACCGCTAAATTGCAACCTTAGTTTCAAAATCACAGCTCAATTTTGACCACTTATGGTGAGCAGAAGGGGATAAGGGAGGAAAGAAAAGAAAAATTTTCAAAATAAAATAATAATAAAAGTAAATAAAAAAAAAATTCAAAAAGGGAAAAAAAAATTAAGATATGATAATAAGTTGGGGAAAAATTAATAAAATAAAATTAAAGTGTAAAAAGGGCGTAACCATAAGGCAAGTTTAAAGAAACTGACTTTCAAAACGGTCCCTCCGGGACACTGAGCGATCTAAGCTGTCTTTAAAACCGTGACTGCAACTACCTATCCTGGCCACCAGATGGATGCAGGGTGCCCTTCACTTTGGGAAGACTGAGTTGTAATTACACACAATGTCCAGCCGATGGGGAATCGGGTCCCTCTTTAAAACAATTATGCTGCAATTACACACAACGTCCACCAGATGGAGGCAAAGTCTCTCTTTTCAAAGCAGAACACGACACAGACTCTGATTGACAAGTAGCAGACGCTGGCTGCTGTCTATTTCAATCTAGCTGACTTCCAGTCCAGAAATCAATATTCAAACCTCCGGTTAACAACCTCAAACCACCACAAACACGTATATATTTAGTAATGATACCTCCTTAATCAATTATGACTGAATAGCCCTTTTGGCAAGGTGAGCAGTCAAAATGCTGGAATATGGATTGTGTTCATTAAATTCATAAGTTGCTGGTTATTCGATTTAGTCTAAAGGAACGCCAATAAGTAGACTCCTGCCCACTCAGGGACGCCAATTTATGTTATGCCATAAGCTGGTTGAATATGCTTATTATTATTATTAATTATAATTTGGTATTAGAATTTAAATAATAAATCATTCAACTCAAAATTCCGCTATAACAAATATAGTTCAAATGGTGGTGATGTTAGCTATAAGCTTGTAAGTATTTATACCACTAATGCATTAGTTAATTTGCTGTTATGAACTCATTTATGCTGGAATAAATGATCAGGTCGGACTGTTAACCGACGAGGTTTATCCAGCAGGCTGTGAGAACCCCAATGTAACTGCAATTAGAGTTTAAATCCTTATTCCTTATCACCATCCAATGATATTGTCTCTGTATTAATCTCAGATGTTAACTCCAAAGGAGGTTAGCTCTGATTTCTGAATACCCAGGAAACTGTGAATTGAATTGAACACAAAACAATGTCTATTCCGCAGTCGTTGGTTTTATTGAACCAAAAGCAATTCCCTGTTACAGTAATTCTCTGATTCAACAACTTTGGAATTCTTACTCATTACTAAACTAACATGCAAAATATATATGTGGAAATAAAGAACAAAACAAAAATAAACAATGGATTAAAATGAGCGGTTAGCAGATCTTAACTTAACTCACAGCTCAGATACACGTCACCCTCCCAAGATGGCTGCTACGATGACGTATGAGAGGAGGTCCTAATGACGTAACCACGCTTACGCTGATGGGATAATGCCTCGCTTCAAAAGGGCGCAGCTAACTGGGAGTTTAAAGCAAAGCCCGCGACTTGAGCTCGGACAAAGAGATTAAATTGATAAAAAGAAGCGAAAAGAGAGAGGGGGGAAAGCAGGGAAAGAGATGAAAAGAAATGAAGCAGTAACCCACGGCAGGGTTCTTGATGGATCACAAATCAACACAGCAAAACCAATTGTAAAATGCATGCACATACAAAGAAAATGTTCAGCAAAATAATTCCAACTTCGTCGTGGAATAAAAGCATTAACCAACACCTACAAAGTTCTAACGCCTGCCCAGGCACTTCTAAACACCCTGTTGGTGAGACAGAAATAAAAGGGGAGACCCCGTTACGTTGAGGTGCCTCGGGGCTGGTCCGGAGCGCTCCGAGTAGTGGTTTTTTGGACGCGTCTTGACGAGCGCAGTTGTCCACAGGCTGCAGCGGGACGGGGAAAAAGCTCCTTCGTTTCTTCCACCGGGTTCAACAGTCGCTTTGTTGGCCAGACAAAGCGGGGTCCTCTTCGATCACTGGGAGATACGGTGTCTCTCAGTCTTTTGATCAGAGGTAATTTAAAAGTACTTATTTAAGTCGACCTCCTGTTATAAAAAGCAGGGAATAACCGTTGCGTCGAAAAATCTCGGTCCAGCGAGTAATCGAACACGTGGCGTGGGATCACCCCAACGGAAACAGCTGTGTGTGTGTGTCTTCTCGGGTTGGCTAAAAGCCAGGGAAGAAGAAAGATTGTCGTGTGTGATCGGCTTTTATAGCCATCACCATAGCAACCTTATCTTGATCGGCGGCCATTTTGCCGTGTTGTGTGATGGGAGTTGGTGGCCATTTTGACCACATTGCATCATGGGTAACGCAGTCCGTTACGTCCCGAATTGATGCCCGCTTTTTGTCACGTATGAACTGGCACAACAAACAAGAGGGATCATATTTCTCCAATTTTAGCTTCCCTTCATTGGCTTTCTTTTAAATCAAGAATAGAATTTAAAATTCTCCTTCTAATGTATAAAGCCCTTAATAATCAAGCTCCATCATATATCAGAGCTCTGATTACCCCGTATGTTCCTAACAGAGCACTTCGCTCTCAGACTGCAGGTCTGCTGGTGGTTCCTAGAGTCTCTAAAAGTAGAATGGGAGGCAGATCCTTTAGCTATCAGGCTCCTCTCCTGTGGAACCAACTCCCAGTTTTGGTCCGTGAGGCAGACACCCTATCTATTTTTAAGACTAATGTTAAAACTTTCCTTTTTGACAAAGCTTATAGTTAGAGTGGCTCATACCCTGAGCTATCTCTATAGTTGTGCTGTGATAGGCTTAGGCTGCTGGAGGACATCAGGGTCTAATTTTCTCACTCTACTGATTTCTACTGTTCTTCAGTCTACTGTTCTCCAGTTTTGCATTGTATTACATTAAAATGACTGTCATCATTTCAGCTTTTAACTTTCTGTTCTCTCTCTTTTTCTTCATAGTAGGTACACCTGGTCTGGCGTTCTGTTAACTGTGACATCATCCAGAGAAGACGGCTCACCCGCTACTACCATCTAATGTAGAACAGATTACTAGATCAATGTGTGCTTCTGTGCTTTTTTGTCTCTCTTGTGTCTCTGCTCTGTCTTCTGTAACCCCAGTCGGTCGAGGCAGATGACTGCCTGTGAGACATTTGGGGTAAAGCTTTGAGTCAGAGATGCCTTTTTATGATTACTTTATGAAAAGACAAACATGTCAGAATTCAGCTTCAAAACTGGTGATTATTTTGTTCGATACCACCCAGCCCTACCTCAAAGTTTATAAACTGTAAAAATATGTTGGTAATTTGGCACCACACTGCAAAATTTGGACTAAAAATTAGTAAAATTGTCTTGACATGGATATTTGTTCTTTATTTGAGCAGGTAAATAACATTATCTGCCAATGGATTAAGTATTTTGACCCCTAAAATAAGATCATTAGACTGTACTTGAAATAAGATAGAGATGAATTGTTACTATTTAAAGTTCAATATCTTATTCCATTGGCAGATCTTATTTACCTGCTCAAATAAAGGACAAATGCATTAATTTCAAGAATATTTCACTTAATTTTATTTCCCTTTTTGCAGGGCAACACACTGCTATGACATCTGCTTTTAACTTTAAAGCTTAAATACTAACTAGAGAAGAAAACAACAAAACGACACTAAAAGAAAACCAAATCTTTTTAAAATGTCCTTTATTTGTCATCACACAACATTTTTCAACATGAATCCACCATTTTTGAGCATCAGAACTTAAAAGCTGTAACTATTAACTGAGACCAGCACTTCAACCCGATTGGCTGACCTGTGAGATCAGAGAAAGCTGATTGGCCAAACAGATCTGAGGAAGAATCTGAGGAAAGCACGGCTGTGACACATTTTAAAGCCAATTAAATAAAAGCACATGTTAAGAAATAAAGACTGAGGAAGAGAAACATTTCAGAAGACCAGCGGGTCCTTTGGGGCTTTAATTGGCAGCGTTACATCCAGCTGAAGCACCTGGGTAGGCACTGAAGGAACCCAGTCAGCCTCTCAGGAGATCCCCGTCTCCTCACAGAACGTGATTACAGTTCTAATTAAGTGCTAAAAGGAAACAGCGTTGACGCAGAAACCCAAATACGACCACAGAATGTCGACATCCCACCAAGCTGCTGATCAAGTTGAACCTGAAGTCACTTCCAGACAGGAGAGATGGGACAGGCCTCCAGGACTGAGTGATTCCTTCAACAAACAGGGAATGGCATTAAACTAGAGGAATTTTCTCTGAGCGCCACAGAAGCACCAGGCGTTTCAGAAAAGTCTGCATGAGAGCGAGGAGAGACGGCGGCACGCGTCAGAGTGTTGGTGAGCAAACAACAAGAAGAAGAAAGGGAGTTCAGGGCAGTCAAACTTTTTTACAGTAGCAGGCCACGCACCATCAGGTAGGAGGGTGCACTTATGCTGGTGCCTGAGCCCCGGAGAGGAGAATTTTGAAAAATAGAGTCTCCCTGATGTATTTTGGAAGCTTTCAAGACAGGTGATTATTTAAAGAATAGAGTCAGAGTGCAGGTTTTAAATTGAATAAAAGGCAAAAAAGTGAATGATCAATTCTTCAAAAACAACCTTTGTTTTTTTATTATTATTCTTAAAACATTATTTTTTTACATGATGTTATCATCATGTTTTAACAAAGTAAGGTAATCTCCATTAGCATAAAATTAGTTTAATTTGAATTACTAGCAGCACATAAAACAGATCAGATTAGGTGAGGTCTATTCATCTTATTATTATTCACAGTTCTGTTCTAAAAACGATTGTAACATTTCTTCACGAACCAAGTCGAATATTTATGATAAAAATACAGGGTTGGAATTTGAAATTGAATTTACATGTTGAATTTATTTCAGTCATATTGCTCTTTCGAAATCTCTTCTCAGTTTAATTTCACTTGCACTCATCACACACACGATTCTAGAGAGGAACACAAAATGCATCCCCTGAAAAACTTTGATAATTTGCTGCTGTAATATTATATGTAATATTATAGTTTTTTCAGAATAAAAAGCTAACAGATCTGCATAATCAAAAAATATCAGAAATACAACTATAGAGCATTCAGTATTGTAAGAAAGCCCACGCTGTTTCTGGAAAAATACATTACTGTATGAGTTAAATTCTATTCCGTTTTATGCCTGTTTCCTTGTAAGTTTGAAATGTCCCATGCTCCTGAATGCACCATAGCTTTCTGACGCTCGTGAATGCATCACACTGGTCTATGAACGCGGTGCTATGCACGTTTTATCTTCCGCTTAAAAAACTTTGCAGTTTCAAAACTCACGTCGGCTCTCACGGTTTTATTGCACTTTTCGGCATAACACCGGTCTGTGTTTTGATCGGAAAAGTAGCATCTCGGTGGGAACAAGGAACCCAATCACTCGTTAATGTTGCTCTCAGTGGAGTCAGATGCTAAGGTGATTTTTGGGATGTATAATCGGGTGGGGGGGGGGGGCATTTGCCGCCGTTGACCGGCTACTTTTGACTGCCCTGGGAGTTTAATTATTTCTAGTCAGGAAATCTGCCTTTTTGGACCCTTCTGTCAATAAACCTTCTGCCTCCTGAAGCTTTTAGTTTCATCCTGCCTCCAATTAGCTGGCGGCCACATCTAACATGTTTAGGGTTCAGTAAAAAGGCGATGAAATGAGGGAAAAGCGTCTGGATCCCTGAGATCTGGCTGTGTTGAACCAACCATGGGCCTCAGAGTCCAAGCTGCTCCACCAACATCTGACCACACCTCCTCCACCTCCAGGCTAACGGGCCGCTCAGTAGCGATAGTGGTCCGGTTTGAAAGGCCCCTCGGCGGGCAGGCCCAGATATTTGGCCTGTTTGTCCGTCAGTTTGGTCAGCTTCACTCCCAGTTTATCCAGATGAGCGGCGGCCACCTGCTCGTCCAGCTGCAAGACAAGAAACACCAGAACCTCCTTAAACCAGCAGGACACGTCGCTTCAGTGATGAAATATAGAACTACAGAGAAAAAATACCAACGCTAACAATAATATTCTGTTTTTGTTAGAAAATTAAAGCATAATGAGGAAGAACAGCTTCATTCAGACAAGTCTGCCTCCATCATTCCGGTGCCAAAGAAACCTCAAGTCACCTGTTTCAACGACTACCGGCCTGTTGCACTGACTCCCATCATGATGAAGTGCTTTGAAAGGCTGGTAAAGGAACACATCGTCTCCAGTCTCCCATCAACACTCGACCCGTTCCAGTTTGCCTACCGACGGAACCGCTCCACTGAGGACGCCATCTCCTCTGCTCTTCACCTGAGCCTAGCACACCTGGAGGAGAAGAACACGCACGTGCGGATGCTGTTCCTGGACTTCAGTTCAGCGTTCAACACCATCATCCCACAACATCTGGTGGGAAAACTGGAGCATCTGGGCTTCAACACACCCCTACGAAACTGGCTGCTAGACTTCCTCACCAACAGACCTCAGTCAGTCCGGGTCGGACAGAACACCTCTGATGTCGTCACCCTCAGCACGGGCTCCCCTCAGGGCTGCATCCTGGGCCCCCTGCTGTTCACCCTGATGACTCATAACTGCGTCCCCAGGTTCACCACCAATCACATCGTGAAGTTTGCAGACGACACAACGGTGGTGGGCCTGATCAGAGACGACAACAACCAGGACTACAGAGAGGAGGTGGAGCAGCTGGTGGACTGGTGCAGAGACAACAGCCTGATCCTGAACGTGGAGAAGACGAAGGAGATCATCGTCGACTTCAGGAAGAACCAGCCTCATCACGCTCCACTGCTCATCAACAACTCAGCGGTGGAGGTGGTCAGCAGCACCAAGTTCCTGGGGGTGCACATCACAGAAAACCTCACCTGGACTGTGAACACCACGTCACTGGTGAAGAGGGCACAGAAGCGACTGTACTTTCTGCGGAGGATGAGGAGAGCCCGCCTGCCCCCGCCCATCCTCACGACCTTCTACAGAAGCACCATAGAGAGCATTCTGACCAGCTGTCTCTCTGTGTGGTGTGGAGGCTGCAGTGCCTCCGACTGGAAGAACGGGAGGAGAGTGGTGAGAACAGCAGAAGGGATCATCGGGGCTCCTCTTCCCTCCATTAAAGACATTTCATCGCAGCGCTGTGTGTCTCGAGCCCGTAACATCATCAGGGACCCCTCACACCCCCACCATAGACTATTCTCCCTGCTGCCCTCTGGAAAGAGGTTCCGCAGCATCCGCTGCAGGTCCACTAGGTTCTGCAAAAGCTTTTTCCCTGCTGCCATCAGACTGTTGAACTGCTGAAGTATTAAAGTGTACCACACTAGATTCGCTGATTTGCACATTTGCACATTGTATCGTATTCTGCAAAATTGATGCTGCACCATAACCGGAAACGTACTGCAAAACTGTGTACAATGCAACTGTCTACTTTTAAATCACTGCTGCACCCTACTGCATATTTGTCTACATTTGGTTTACATTGTTTACATTTCAACTGCCTACTGTTCACTGCTGCACTTTATCCGGAAGTAAATTGAAATTTATCCTGTAAGTGACTGCGACTGATCACTGCACTCTATCATGTACTGTAATTCACTGCAAGGTATCCTGTAGAGTTACTGCAATATTTCTGAGCTATGTGAAAAAACGAATTTTCGTTCTGTATGCACTCTGTGTATACAAAATGACAATAAAGAAAGTCTAAGTCTAAGTCTAAAAACAGTAAAGATCTGTAATGATCTGGCTTGGAGGTGAACCCGGAATTCAACCAAAACACTGCTATGTGGTTAACGGATTTATTTGAGGGATGATGAGGAGTAGGGAACAGACAGGCAAACAGACAGGCAACACTTGTACGGGGCAGGCGGACAGAACTTGGCAAAAACAGACAGAACAGGGTCAATAAAACAGAACTAAGGTGCTGGGAGCTCTTACCAGAGACGGGACCAAAAACAGAGGATGCACTCAGGGGAATGACGGGATGGAGTGCGTGAGTGAATGACAGACGAACCGACAACTAGCTGAGGAGGGGGTGAGGCTTAAATAAACAGACAAACAGGTGAGCGGAGTGAAAAACTAATTAACAAAAGGTGGAAGCAATTGCGGAACTGACAGGAGCTGGAGAATAAACCAAAATCCAAGGACAAAAATGAAAACAAATCGCAGAACTAAAATCAGAACTAATACAGAAAACAGGTAAGGAAAATAATCAACAGGCTAAACAGAACTCAATGATCTAGAACGCAAATAAACCAAGAGGCAGGAAAATACTTAACCAACTAATAAACGTGAACAAGAACAGAATATAAAAAAACAGGCTAAACCGGACTTCAGAACTTAAAACACAGTAAACGTAAGGCAGGAAAATTCTAACTTAACCGAATCATAAACAAGAACCAAGACTGAATATTACAAGATCTGATGAATTAAGCAAAATTATCCTGTAAACGTCCCGCAGTGTTTCATTCACACAGAATAATCTGAACAAAATAAACATTTAGTCTGACTTTAGGTCCATCATCTTAGCAGCTTTTCTCCTAAGAATCGACCATTAATACGAGTTAATGTGTCCTGTGAGTCAGAATAAATGATGACAAAGTCTGTTATAACTGAGTGATAAAATTCCCCCAATGATCCATTAAATGTGGACCACTGATGTTAATCTGCAGGGAGCTAAAAAAGAAACATCTGCCAGATGCAGGAACTTGTATTTCCTCAGCCCCGTGGATGATCAATACGCTTTTTATGTCTCTGAGAGGGAAAAAGTGGATATAATGCTTCCACATGCAGTGAGACTGAAAGAGGAACTGTTAGCTGAGAGGTGTATACAACATCGGCAGAGTGAGCAAAACGTTGCTGAAGACTAGTAAGATGCCCTCAATAGGCAGCAGACAGAAGAGCTTCAGCCCATCGGTTCTGATCCGGATGATTCCCAGAATGTGAAGGAAAAACAGACTCAGAGATCTGGGGGGTCCCTTCGTAGGTAACACCATATGTGGTTCAAGTTGTTACCGTTCATCGCAGAGGACCCAGAACTTGAGGAGGCAGAAGCAGAGATCAAAGAGGAGAGGGATTTTATTCCTGGGGACCACAAATCAGATCTGAAGCTAGTGGATGAATTCATTTCTGAAGACCTTTCAGTGATGAACAAGGCAAATTATTTTATCTCTGGGAGTGACAGCCAGAACAGGAACTCCGAGAGCTGGCTGTCAGGTTTGAGGGAGTAAAGGTTGACGTCTCTGGGAGGACCAGTAGGTTCTTGGATCCTTCCGGGGTTTCGATGTCTTGGACCCTCTACTAGGCCCTTGGGAACAACCAACCCGGAGAGGGACCCGAAGACGTCTACATCTCCCTCTGCATGACCCTGCATGTCTTCATGGCCAGGCGATTATCACAAACTCAGGTTACACTCCACTTGCTATTGACTGGTGTAGGAGCCATTTTTCCTTTTCTGTGTTTATCGCCACCAGGGGGCGTATTTCATTTTGAGTTCTGAGTGTCTGATGGGGGATGGGGTTATTTAAGGTCAACCATGATTGTGTTCAGGTGTTGTTAATGGGAAGAGGCAACAGTTTTCTAGTGTGGTTGGTTTGGATTGAAGTGGAATGTTTGTGGATCTAAATGGAAACAGTAAGAAAATGGACATTGTTCTGATAATAAATGATTTTATAATAAGTCAAACTGAAGATCGGCCTGGCGAATCTTAATCGAGCGCACGTAAAACCAACGCCTTTCAGAAACAACAACCAGTAACGTAAAATACAGGATTTTAGCCGCTACAACTGGATTCACACTTTTTGGAGTTTGCATTTTGTCTCAGTGAATGCGCAGGTTCTCTCCAGGTACTCCAGCTTCCTCCTATCATCAAAAGAGTTAAAGAGGTCTCCCTTGAAAAAGAAACTGTGTCTAAATGGGACTTGCATGTATACATAAAGGTTAAATAAACACTATTTAAACTGAGTTCCCTCTCCTCGGGCTAATGTAACCCTGGTTTCTGAGCAAGCACTATCCACACCTCTTCTTGCTGCCTAGTTTCTTTCTTTATCTTCGCAGAGTAAGGTAAGCCTACCTCCTTTTATTTGCTGCGTCTGCCTTTTTTTTGGGGGGGGGGGGGATTATAGTAAATCTGGTGTCTGCTCCAATCGATGAGTTTATGCCCAAAGAGCGCTACACCTTTAGCTCTGTCATTGGCAAATACACAAATCTCCACGCAGAAACGTCCCAAACACACCAACAATAAAAGAGAAACGAAATACATTCAGGGGGTTTGAAACAAAGTTACCGCCACATGAGAGTAGAAGCCCAAAGGTACGGATTGAGACGGTTTTTACTTGCACAAGTAAAACTGGATTCTGCCTTTTAACATAATTGCTATTTGAATATATTTTTTTAAACTTTTTGTCCACAGTTTCATAATCATTAAGGTGATAATACTTTTCTTCATGTCAACATTTTTCACATACAAATATGTCATGAATTGGTCAATTTACTCTGTCTGAATGCCATGCTCAGCACACTGATGTTGATATACCTTGTATGCAGGCACTACTTTTAATTCCCATAAAACTTGAATTTGCAGGTGGGCATGGAAAGAGGAGAATGACCGCTGTCGCCTTAGAGTCAGAGGGATACACTGGCTCTGTTCTCAGAAGTGCCTCTGCAGGAGGGAAGCTTATGTTATATATTGCTCCTCTGCAAGAGAAGATTGTTCTGACACCACTACCAGTGGATGCTCCAGAGTTCAGTCTCATGCCAAAGGCGACATGCACACAGTGCAAAATGGTCATGCCTTTGCAAATGCTGGCCCTGCATGTTCAAGGTGATTGTGAAGGGACGTCTCTGACAACTCTTTGTGATTCAGAGGTGAGACGCCTGTCTTGTCACATTTTTCCACTTAATACAAGTTAAAGATGGATGTTGTCAACAGGCAACTGTCCCTGAATATTCCTGAAAAATTGTGTCGTTAATCCAGAAGTGAATCAAAACTATCCCAAAATCCATATGGTGTTTTTTTTTTTCTCTCAAATTGTTATCATGTGTATCTGTTATTGGCATGCAATAAATCATGAGGAAGAAATTAAGTTTAGTCATGACAAATTTAAGAAATTCTTTGAAACATGAACCTAAATATTAGTAATACATATATGAAAGCTGATTGCCTGATAAGCATCCACAAAAGTATGAATGAGTAAAAAAAAATACCAATAACTATAAAAAAAAAACTGGCTTTAAAAGTTTATATTGCGAATTAGCAACTCTTGGTTTGTATGAATAATAAATGACTGACGACTGCCAATCAGGTTATCTGACACACATTTGGCTGCATTTTCAGCAAGAAGAAGAGGAGCTTGATTCTTCCCTTCCTGTGAGTTCAGATGTAGTGCCATCTTCAAACAAGGTGTGGTTCTATGTAGGACAGAATATTTATTGCTATAATAATAATATAATGGTTTATATTTTTAGGACTCCTGATTTTGAGTGAAACCATAAATGAGCATTTACTTTTGCTATCAAAACGTGAACTAATTATGTCTGTACATCTTCCCATTTAGCAAAGTAAGATAATATGCCCGATATGTAACAAATACTTCCCAATCCAGAACATTGAGTTCCACGCTAGTACCTGTGGAGCAAGGTAAGTCAAGTCACATAACATCAAATATTTTGGTTGGCTGTAATTCGTTGGAATTCATCAGAACTTTCATTAGTTATAGTCGTGTAAGGAGCCCAGATGCTGGACCTGAAAGTCCCCATCATCTGCCAGAACCAACACAAGATCTAATAGATGACATCTCATGGTACAAAAAAGGATCTTGAAATTTTGATTTATCTGCCAAAATATATTTAGATTTTTAAGACGCAATAATTTATTTTAACAGTGAAGAAGATGTTCTGCGTTGGGTTGACTCAAAAGTTAAGAGGGGGAAGACCTTTGAAATTTGTGTCTGGAGGGACAACATGACGGAGAGAGGTCTAAAGCTTTGGCAGCGGCAGAAGACTGGAGGCCCAGCAAACGCATTAAAAATCACCTTCATGGGAGAAGCTGGCATCGACACCGGGGCATTAAGAAAGGAGTTCCTGTCTGGTATGTAGTGAGCCAGTCACAAGGATGTAATACTTGGAAATCAACAATAAAACCCTGAGACTGAGGCTGTCCTCTGGTTTATGTCCACAGAGATGATTGCTGGGATAGAGATGCAACTCTTTGAAGGGGGGGAGATCCCAAAATACTCCATCACTGACCTGGACAAAAACTATTTTAAGTTTGTCACTCTTATTTATATTCTCATATTAACGGTACTTATTTACTTGTGTTTACACAATGGTGTATACTATAATGGTGTGTCCAACTACTCACTGCACATCACAACTAGAAGACTCTCTCCTGATTCTGTAACATGAGGCACCTTGGTGTACAATTGTACCCCCTGTACATGATGCTGGTATACCAAAGGGACTTGAGTACATGGGAATGAATTTAGATTTTGACCGTGTACATCCTTGTTTATGCTTCCATGGCTGGATGGCATCACAATTTGTCTTAATCTATCTTAATAGTACAATGTTGCTGTGTCATTTAGCAGATGCTTTCATCCACAGTGATGTAAACTGAGAGTTCCTGCAACACAAGCATGAACTTTTGTAGTACGTCCTGTTCATGGTAACTTGATATCTCAGGACAAACAGCTTGAAAGAATTTGATTAAAAGTACCCATAAGATCCTGTTCGGCTCTGAAATAATAAGGTTTTGGAATTCAAAGGTCAAGGTCCATGTAATATCACAAAGTGGTTTTAGAATGAGCAATGTGATCTTTGGGATGGCTTGATAAATTAGTCACAATTAGCCTAAATATCCAGTTTCATATTTAAAATATATTTCCTCAGTCTTCACCACATGGGGTAAACAGAGGATGTTGGATGTTGATGTTAAACAGTGTTAAAGATTGGGTTTACCGGGCTGCTGTTACATGTCTATTGAAAATCCAATTTACCCCAGTTCCAGATTTGGCCGCAAGTGAGAAAATATTAATCAAGAGGTAGAACAGTTTAAAAGCATATTTAAATCATAGAAATTAAATATAGAGACAGAGTTTACATTTATCAATCAAGATGATTTCACCGCGCGGTCGTGAAGTCTGTCTGAAGTAAGTTTTACCAAGACATTCCTTTTTATTAACTTTATAACGCCTCCTGCTCGCTCGGGGGGTGGGGGGGGGGGAGGGGTGACTGACCCCCTCTTCTTCTGACCCCCGGGCAATAAAACTCCATGCTTATCTTACGCTGGAGCAGGGAGAGACAGACACCACTCTGCTTGACTAAGATATTTTCTTAACAATTTCCCTCTGTTTTGATCTCACAGATCAAACTAATAACCAGGCTAAACTAAGTCTATGTCTTGAAACCCTTAAAGTGTAAATGGTAAGATGTAATATTGTAACCCACTGTCCCCTCTGTTGGCGAGTTATGAAATCAAATTAAGTTCAAATTTACCCCTTAAATGTAAAATAGCCCAAGTATAAGCTAATAAGCTACTAAACCTATCTGAATCTCTAACCTACTAGAATTAAGAAAAGTAAGCACCTTTATCCGAGAGGTGTAAGGCTAAGATAACTTTGCAACTACCAGAAACTGTTATATGATCTAAAAATGACTTTGAGTCCTAACCTAGATTAACAAAATGTATTTTTAGAAATTAATGTAACCTGTGAAAGCACTACACTCAGATCAAGCCACAGAATAAAAAAACAGATTATCATGCAATGCAGAACCAAGATTCTAACAGTACTAGCATTTAACATCTAAGGAATATGTAACTCATATGGGAAATACAGTGATTACAAAATCCTTTTTTGTTTGTTTTTTACACAATGCATTCAATTGTTGTCATGATGTCTTGCGTCTCAGAGATGTATTCTCCTTGCCCTTAAAGAAGATGGTTTATAGAGTCATTGTTCCAACTGCGATCTTCACACAGCTGTATGTGAATCATTTTATTAAAAATAAAAAACAGAAACAAAATAAAAATCCAGCAGCCTCGTCCGCGAGTGGCAATCGGTGCGTCAAGCTGCCCTGTCACCTGTTGGTGCAGGTGGGCGGTAGTTGAAAACCCTTCCAGCCAGCCAGTCTGACCCGAAAGCTGGCCCGGTGTTGTTCCCTTAACTCTCCGTGGCTGGTACACATAGCACACATACTTTGGTGAGGATCGCCTTGTCTGTAAAATCAAAAATTAGTTAATGCAGTTTTGAATTTAAAGTACATTTATCCTGTAAGAATGTCAGCATGCTTTTTGGATTCAAAAAATTACCAGACATTGCACACAAAATATCTCAGCATTACACCACTCCATTAAACTCTGTAACCTCTGCTCCAATTACAGATGTCCACTCTGTGTGCTGCGAAAAAGTTCCTATTTTTAATCTGAGAGAAAAAACAAACCCCCATTTTGTTCACCTATTGTTCTATCACGTATTCAAACCCTCATCCAGTTAACTCCAACACGAGATATGCGGCTTTGAATCCTATTTAAACAGGGTCTTTAATAGAATTAGTTTACATTAAGTTATCATCTGTTTTTCTATTTTATCCAGTTTTTCTTAGTTTATGTAGTTGTTCTATTTTATTTAACATTCACTTTATTGTACTGCTAAAACTGTTTAAGCCTTCCAGGAACACAGAGGGGGCTGAGCTAACCGGCCTTGTGGAGTCTTTGTCCAGCAGATACGTTCTATCTGACACTTCGCCCATTAAATCTAATTTATGGTCCAGGCTTGTGTCTTGGGAGTCAACTAAACCAACATTCAGACAGTTCTTTTTTTTTTTTTAAACAACCGTTATCTAATTTACAACGCAGTCACATACCTCCCCTTGGGTCCTAAAAAGAACCCTTCATCCAGGTTAATTAACGGTATCCCCTTTCCATTTTGTGTAGTTTTTATTTTAATTTTGTGTAGTTTTTATTTTATCCTGTTATCCTTCCATGGATAATAGGATAATCTCACAAGGTGGTTTTAGAATGAGCAATGTGATATTTGGGATTGCTTGATAAATTAGTCACAATTAGCCTAAATATCCAGTTTCATATTTAAAATATATTTCCTCAGTCTTCACCACATGGGGTAAACAAAGGATGTTGGCCTAGATGGCAAACTGACTCTTATTGCTTGAGGAATACTATACTCACATCAGAATCAGAATCAAGTGTGTTGCCAAGTAGGTTTGCACTTACAAGGAATTTGATTGGTGTTGATGGTGCAGACATAACAAAATAAAATAGAACAGATATATATACAGAAGCTATATACATTCAGTAAACTGTGTATTAATGTAACGCAGAAGCTTGTAGTCCTGAACGGGGGAGAGAGACAGTGTCCAGATTAACAGGTGGCTCTGGGCCTTGTTGGTAAGACCGGTAGCAGATGCGAAGACACTGTTCTTGTGGCGTGAGGTTGTGTTCCTGATGGAGCGCAGCCTCCTGCCTGAGGGAAGTGATTGAAATAGTCTGTGACTGGGGTGAAGGGATCAGCCACAATCTTCCTGCACGCCTCAGAGTCCTGGAGGCGTACAGGTCCTGGAGAGATGGAAGATTGCAGCCCCCTTCTCTGGAGACCGGATGACACGCTGCAGTCTGCCCTTGTCCTTAGTGGTAGTACCAGCATACCAGATGGTGATGGAGGAGGTGAGGATGGACTCAGTGGTGGAGGAGTAGAACTGCACCATCATTTTCCTTGGCAGGTTGAATTTCTTCAGCTGCCTTCTTCAGGAAGTACATCCTCTGCTGGGCTTTCTTGGTGAGGGAGTTGATGTGCAGCTCTGTTATGCCATCATATGCCATGATAAATAGCTGAACACAGATTGAATCCTGAACAGTGGATGATTCAACAAAGAAAGTCCACTCCTGCTGCAAAGGACAAGGGGGACCAGGAGAAGCCTTCCTCTCCCCCTCTCTCGCTCGTCCCTTCTTCACTCCAGGTGGTCCTGCTGAGAACCCGCCTTACAAATAAAAACCTTCCTCCCACAGACAAAGGCTCTCTTCGCTTCTCTCCTTCTCTCTGCTCTCGACTTCTCCACACGCTCCTCAAGAGATGACCAGCTCCCAAGGAGGCGGGTCTCCTTTCTTCGCAGCCATGTGACGGAAGGCCCTGCAGGAGCCATACACAGGCCTGAAAGAATGCCTGGACCATGAGGCCTGGTCAGGCCTCACCGAAACACCAGCCAGCAGCTGAGGGAGATTCCCGGAGCAGAAGAGGACCTGACTGAATCCGGACAAACATGTCCGGGCAAATACAGAGCTAAGTTGCTGTCTTAACCCGCAATCAGATGCAGAGCAAAGATCCTGCATGCGAAACAGCTCTGTGTATTTTTCCTCAGCCTGTACAGGAAAGCAAACCCCGATGCAGCTGAAGGCTGGAATGCTGAGGAAAACCCCTGCTCAAATTGGACTGCATCCCGGTCAAAGAACATGGCCTCCAAGCCATCCAGACCACGCCGTTAGCCACATGCTGCTGCAAGGCTAACGCTAGCCTGGCAAGTAGAAACCAACAACTTCCTCCTTCAACGCCCCTTCCGTGAATGGCCAAACTGAACAGAACTGAAAAGAACAGGTTTGGGCAGCGGTCTGACGGTGAAGTTAAAAAGGTTTATTGGGAAATGTCTTGTAAACCGTGTATACCTGGCGTTTTGAACAAACGCTAGCAATATAGCATTGCTAGCATTTGGTACCATGTCACTGTCGAGTGCGTTTTAAAGTTTTACCAGAAAGGTTACCTCCACAAGGGTTTCATACATTGATGGGACATTAATGTTTATGTTATCCAGCCACTCAATATGACTAAAATTAAAGCAAAAGCTTTAGCGTCCGCTAGCTAACAGGATATTAGCCATGCTGACATCCGGTCTCGGACATTTCAAAAAGGAGTTTGTTTTAAAGCATAAAGCGTAACTGTCCTGCCCCGCCATCCTCCGATGGTGTTATGAGCCTTATTCCCGCATCAATATGGTATATTAATGCCGGTTTTCAAGACAATTTTGATAACTATAGATTTTAACCAGGTTAGCGACGATCACTGTAGCACCCCGTAGCGGGTGGAGATAAAATCGCATAAACAAAGGCAAGCGATTCTGAATTAAATGATTTTACAGGACAAACTGGTCCTCAGAATATTATTTTAACAAATAATGTTTTGTTCAACTTGGGCTTTGCATTGTGAATGGATTGAAATACATGGCAAATGTTTTAACTCCATTCCATGTTTTTCTTAATCAGATCTGCAGTGAACCAGGATTCAATGAAGTATTCTGATTATGACCAACCACTTTTGTTTTGTCTTTTGTTTGTTTTGCATGTAAATAGTTCCTTAGCTTAGCTTCTTTTTATCTTCATTTTGCTTAGTAGTTTAGTTAAGTTTCGCTAGCCTAGTAGAGAGGATTTATTAATCAAAATATTGTGTTAATTCAGGTAAACAGCATCACACAGTGATGCTCTCTAGATCTTCATTTTATTTCTGTTATTAAATTCTTGAACTTGAAAAGAAGTTGTCACTCCTTTATTCTATGTGTGTGCAGGTTTTGCTGTTAAAAGATCGCTAGTGCTCAAATTCATCCCTTTCAACCATTGTCCTGATATCAGCTTAAGAGCTGATCATCACCAGACAATACTTAACAGACAGAGAGTTATTTATGAAACATTAAATAACTTCAAACAGTGTATAATTGCACAACATTTATGGTGTCCCTGGGTGGGCCTTCGTGAACACAGCTTGAACTGCACACATATCAGAATATAACCTGTGACGTTTTTAGACTTTTAGGAAAATAAAAATTAACTAAAAACTTCTCAGCTAGTGATAATAAACTTTACTACAAAGAGCTTAAACTCAGATGCTTGAGTCAATCAAGGTATCCGTCATAACCAACAGTCCCAGAGTAGATTTAATTGTAAAGTTAAGCTTACTGACTGAACAAATTTTTGTTGCACATTTGTCTCCAGATGATGTGACTTATCCTCATGTTTGCTTAAACCACAAGCATTAAATGAAAGTCCACATTTATGCGCTTTCAAAATTAACTGCCAGTCCAGGAAAGTTAGATGCTCAAATATCTAACCTAAGATGCTTTGCATATTTGTTTAACAAGACACTTTGAGAGCTTACTTGTGTTGTGTGGAACATATTTGTCTCCAGATTTAACTCCTAGTTTATCTGAGGTGTCACCCTATTTGTGGAAAGGGGGGTGATGCTCTTAAAGCTAAAAGTGCTAATTTCCCTTAGAAGAAAGGTGAGAAGCACAAGCTAAAAAGCTAGTAAATCCTTAAAAGGTGAAGCCTTGCGCAAAAGCTAGTAAACCCTAAAGAAAGGTAAGCAGTCGCTACAGAGCTCGTAAGTCCTAAAGGTTTAGTATCTTAACACTGAAAGAATAGTGTCATCATAAGTCGCACGTTGAACAGTCAACCTGCGCATTTGTTTCTACACACACAAGTATTTGCAAAATGTATGTTTAAACATAAAGGCATAGCTAAGCGTGCACAGACTGGATCTTATGTTATTTTGAAAGTTTGTCATAACTTGTTTTTGTTTTGTGTTAGCTAGATGGAGCCAGAACGTCTCACATCTGAAGCTGCACCTTTGGTGGACCAAGCAGACATAGAGAGGCAGAAGGTTGTCATTGGCGACCTCATCAAGTTATCTGCAGATGAGTTCAATAATTCAAACAATCTTAACCTTGCTGAATGCGATAAAATGATTAAGGAACTAATGGATTTTATTGCAAACCCAACTAAAGATGCTCTGATTACAGATGTTCTTTGCCAGATCACCCTGCTGCATCAGCAAAGATCCCAACTGAAAGCTAAACAGTTTCTTCAGTTACAGGTTGAGCATCAGATGGTTTTAGACAGTGTGAGTGCTGCCTGGAGCTCTCAGAGACCGAGGTGAGGATGGAGGAAGCTGATGCTGACACCAAGGACCTCGAAGCTCCTGATGTCAGCGAGGCTGCATCTCACCAGAGAAGTGAGTCCTCCACCCTTCAGGTGATATCTTCAGATGATCAACCTCAGCAGGTTGAATCATTGCAGGAGCTGGAATCACAGAACAGCCCTGCAGTTTCTAACGCAGCACCTAGAACAGAACCAGTCTTGCCAAAATTTAGAACAGAACCTCTAAATTTTGAGTTTACAGGAAGTACTTCCACAGACTCCATGGGAGATGCTGGAAGTCAGACTGTCCATGATGAAGCCCTGCTTCATCCTGCTGCAGTGGACAGCCCCAAAGAGTACCAGGTAAACAACTCTGCAGACACATGTGGTTCAGATTGGAGGGATGAGCAGACATCACACCTGACTCATACCACCATCTGTTCTGACTCTGTACCGCCCCCTAAGGACCAGAAGAGTCACACAAGTGGTCCACACCAACCTAAGCCCCCACCACATGTCAGAGTTCACACCTTGGAAAACTCTCAATTAGATAAGGAACATTCTTCCTTACATCAAAAGTTAGTTCACAGACCTCCATCAGGTCACGAACATAAACGATTTGACTTCCCAGGTGGTCCAGGGCCACCTCATAATTACGGTCTCCGTTTTCGCCAACTTGAGTACCTTGCTCAGGACATAGAACAGTTCGACTCAGATAATCATGATTCCAATATCCATAATTATCTGCAGGAAGTCGAACGCTGTCTTTTTGACCTGCCATTTCCCTCATCTCGTGAGAAACTAAAGCTTATTTGGAAAACAACAGCTAGAAGCGTTCATGTTTTCATTAAAGCTCTACCTCCAGAGATTCGTGACAGTTATTCTGCTCTTTGCAAAGCTTTAAGAGAAGAATATTCTGCGTACAGGGATCAGGCTTCAATAACTCTTGACACTTTCAGCATTATTCAACAGGAAAATGAAACACCCAGAGATTATTACTATCGTTTATGGAACGTTATTCTCAGGGATTTAATTCTCCAGGTCCCGAAGAGGACCCACTTTTCAAGTCTTTGTTCCTTCATAGAGTCTTTAACCTTCAGACAGGGAACAGGCCTAAGAAAAAACACAAAGCCAGTTCTCCAGTGATACAGCAGACCAAAAGGTTTGTGGACAGGCTGCCACAAAAGCCTAAGCAGCCAGATGATTCTGATTATGACCAACCACTTTTGTTTTGTCTTTTGTTTGTTTTGCATGTAAATAGTTCCTTAGCTTAGCTTCCTTTTATCTTCATTTTGCTTAGTAGTTTAGTTAAGTTTCACTAGCCTAGTAGAGAGGATTTATTAATTGAAATATTGTGTTAATTCAGGTAAACAGCATTACAAAGTGATGTTCTCTGGATCTTCATTTTATTTCTGTTATTAAATTCCTGAACTTGAAAAGAAATTGTCACTCCTTTATTGTATGTGTGTGCAGGTTTTGCTGTTAAAAGATCGCTAGTGCTCGAATTCATCCCTTTCAACCATTGTCCTGATATCAGCTTAAGAGCTAATCATCACCAGACAATACTTAACAGACAGAGAGTTATTTATGAAACATTAAATAACTTCAAACAGTGTATAATTGCACAACAGCTCCCACTTTAGGTCCTGGGAGATGATAGTTCCCAGGAAGCGGAAAGACTCCACAGTGTCAATGGTGGAGTCACAGAGGGTGATGGGGGTAGCTGGGGCTGAGTTCTTCCTGAAGTCCACAACCATCTCCACTGTTTTTATAGCATTGAGCTCCAGGTTGTTCTTCCCGCACCAGGTCACCAGATGGTCAGCCTCCCACCTGTAGACGGACTCGTCACCATCAGAGATGAGTCCGATGAGAGTGGTGTCGTCTGCAAACTTCAGGAGATTGACAGACTGATGACTGGAGGTGCAGCTGTTGGTACAGCCCTGGGGGGAACCAGCGCTGATGAGCTGTGAGTCAGAGTCGTGTTTTCTAGCTTTACGTGCAACTAGTATTAATATAAATATACTACAACAAATTTTAATATAAATATACAACTAATATTAATATAAATATACAACTAATATTAATATAATTATACACCTATAAATATGAATATACAACTAGTATTAATATAAATATACAACTAGTATTAATATAAATATACTACAACTAATTTTATTATAAATATACACCTATTAATATGAATATAAGTATACAACAATTTGATGTATCAGCAAATACAGCGGATGTCGGTAGCCATTTGGCCTTGATCAGGCTGCCGGCTGCATATGACGCGCTCACTAAGGCGGTGAACAGACAGATCTGGAAGGTGGAGGAGCAGAGCCGAAAGCTGGATATGCTGGTACGCAGACTGGCTTTGGTGGTTGAACTCAAAGGGGTGATGGGATAAAATCTGGAAGTGAAGCGCGGAAAAGCCCAACAATTTGGAAAATTGCACAGTGTCGCAGTGGGTAGGACTGTTGCCTTGCAGCAAGAAGGTTCAGGGTTCAAATCCAACCCTGGGTCTTTTTGCATGGAGTTTGCATGTTCTCCCTGTACATGTGTGGGTTCTCTCTGGGTACTCCGGCTTCCTCCCGCAGTCCAAAAACATGACTGTTATGTTAATTGGCTTCTCTAAATTGTCCTTAGGTGTGAATGTGTGCGTGAATGGTTGTATGTCCTGTTTGTCTATGTGTTGCCCTGCGGCAGACTGGCGACCTGTCAGAGTGTACCCCGCCTCTCGCCCAATGAACGCTGGATATAGGCACCAGCACCCCCGCGACCCAATGAGGGATTAAGCGGATCAGAAAATGGATGGATTATACCATTTGGAGCCAGCAAAAGACTTAAAGCTGACGGGAAAGTCAGTGCAGCTTGCCTCATAAAAAATAACACATTGGTATGCCCTCCCTATCTCTACTACTGGATTGTTATGGCAGAGAATGCTCAGAACTCTACCCCACTCCCTCCTCCCCCGCTGACATCTGCGGATGCTTTCTGAACTGTTGGCCGGCTAATAACATCAAGGACAATGGCCTCTGGAGAGTGTTCAGGGAAAAATAAACACTTTCACCCAAACAGACACACATAACTGATGCTCATATAAACTGATCAACTTACACATGACTAGTCTCAAATGTTTACCTTCTGCTATATGTGTCTCGTCTTATTTGTGCTTTTTGTGCAAGAGGTTTTTTAATACCTCAAACTGTATCCTGTAATAGGATAAAGTATGAGTTATGTTTTTTCCCTCCCACCTTCCTTTTGGTTCCCTCTATCTTTTTACAGAGTAATGGCAGCGCCATGTGGGCACTGTGCAAGGTGGTTCCTTGGCAGCATGACCTCAGTAAATCGTCTCCCCCTGAAATGTTTGTGATGTTTGTTTGTTATGTTATGGCGGTTGTACTGAAACAGCAATTTCCCTCTGGGATTATTAAAGTATTTCTGATTCTGATTAATATTAATATAAATATACACCTATTAATATGAATATGAATATGCAATGATTACTATGAATATACAACAATTAATATTAGTATGAATATACAATATATTATAATATATTGTATATATTATCCCACGACCCCACGAGGGATTAAGCGGGTTAGCAAATGGATGGATGGATGGATGTATATATTATAATATATACAATATATTAATAATATATTGTATATATTCAATATATTGAATATATACAATATATATTTCTGTTCTGTCTCTCCTCGAGGTTGGTCAGTTTTTCTTCAGCTCTCCAGAGCTCCTTACCTGCTTTTACCCCTGCCCCCACTCTCCTGCTATTTGCTTCGTTTTGTGTCTTTTGTGCCATTTCTTCGTAGCAACCGAAAGCTGTAAGGCAATTATGGATCTCGTCAGCTGGTCTCTCAACGCAATTGATCAAATTTTTTTAACTGGAAAGCAAAGGACCGGGGACCGTGCCTGTCCCGACGGAACTTTTTTTGCGGGATACATCTTGGACCCGTGGCAGAAATTGTCCACAGTGTGCCTCCTCAATTCTTTCTGTTGAGAACGTCGAAGATGTCTACTTATTCGGATTTACGATACTTGGATTCCTCTTTTTTTGCCTCAGAGGATATTTAATGTATCAACACCTTCAAAAGCTGCTGGCGGTCAATATGGCCTTGATGAGACTGCCAGCGGCAGTCGACGTGATCACGAGGTGGTCGTTGAATGAACAAAACGGATGGCTTGATAAGCTGACTGCGGTTGTGGTACAGAGATGAGATGGGATAAAACCCGGAAGTGTGAACGTTACTAGCCCATCGATTGGATTATTGGAATATTGGATCTTGGAGCCAGCGGCGAAAAGACTTTAAGGCTGACAGAAAAGTTGGTGTCAGCTTGTTCTCATAACAAATTCAGTTTTTTCAAATCGGACTCCCCGCTATCAAATTCTCCCTGAGTTGTTATGGCGACATCGCACAAATCCCCTGCTACCCCACATTCCTGCGGACATCTGTGGAGGAGTCAAGCTGGAGCTGCGAAGTGATAGACTTTCCATCAAGGACACTTGCCTGCCGGAGGGACGGCCTTCATGCACATACAGATTTCCCCACAACATGCACCCAGACACACATATGCTCACAAATACAGATGACTTTACCCGACCAGCACTCAAATGTTTACCTTCTGCATATATGTGTCTCGTCATTGATTGTGCTTTTCGTGCAAATGAGGTTTTTTGTTGGATGCTTCACATTTTGTGTGAAAACACAAATTGTGCAGCACCTGTCTTTTTTATCTCCCTCCACTCCCCCAATGTAAATCTTTCTTCAACAGATTCAAGGGCAGCGCCTGGGGACCCCGTGTAAAGCGGGGTCTGGGGCAGTTTGGAGGAACGCACCTAACGGCTTGCGCTCATGTAGCAGTGGCCGACTGGCTGCATTCATGGCAACACAAGGCCTCAGTCAATCCCCCAAAATGCTTGTTAAGTGTATGTGATAGACAGTTGTACTGGAACTGAATTTTCGATTGCAATGCAAATTGCAGTTGACTAATAAAATTGATTGATTGATTGATTGATTGATATTGAATATGCAGTGGCGGGACTGATCGACTCGCTCATCTACCACTCGGTGCGGGCCATCCAGAAGAAGATAGAGCTGGGCAAGGCGTCCTAATAGCGGCGCCCCCTGGTGGCAACGCAGACCGAGACGCTGAGAAACCAGAGGACAGAACCGGGCGGCGAGGAGGCGAGTTTGGGAGGCAGGAGGAGGCGCTTTGCCTTCCCTCCATGGCTTTGAGCCCAAACAGAGCGAGAGAGAAATCCACAGAGGTTCCTCTGCGTCCCTGACGGTGGAGAAGCTCAGGATAGAAGGCGGCGGAGCTCTTTGGATTTTCCTCTCCACCGTTAGACGTGGAGGAAGGAGACGGACTCGGACTTGTGCCGCGGAGCAGAAGCTTGGAGCAGGGAGGAGGAGGAGGAGGATGTCCTCCATCACTACGTTCAGTGTTGGCTAGAGGAAGTGAGGAGCAGCACTTACCTCGTTCTGACCCTGATCAACGTTCTGGGGACAGATTTTTATTGCAGCTCCTCTGATTCACCTCGTTCAGACTCTGCTGACTCTGGGGGGATTTAATCGTTACTCCTCATCCGCAGCAGAAGCTCAGAAAATAACAAGCTGACCTCTAATAATAAAACCCTTCAGTCCATTCTCTGCTCCTCTGCATCTCAGCGTTTATCTGGTCTCTGCAGAACCATCCAGAACCGTCAGCGGCACCACAAAGGCCCGGTTCAGCAGCACTTTGGGCCCACAGCGGTTCTGGTGGTTGTCGGTTTGAACGCCTCACATTAACATAACAGCTCAGTCTTTGTCTCGTCCACCAATCGTCTCTCTGGAGGACGTCTGGCCCGTCCGTGTGGACCGCTGCAGAACCCGGTCCAGATTGACGGTGCTGATTCTGGTCCACGGCGACACTAAACTGGTTCCAGAACATCTAAACCGGTTTGTTATAATCTGATGGGGACCGTTTGGGTCGGATGACTGAAGCCCGGGCAGAACCGGGTGTTGCAACAGAACAATGATCCAGAACTTCAGAGCTGGTTCTGGATGGAGCAGGCTGGAGTGGGCCAGACTGAGAATGCATGGACTCCGCTCAGCAGAGTCTTGCTGGTCCAGGTACCAGTTTAAATGAACGGTACCGGTTCTGCCAACCATGCGGCTGAGAGATCCATCTGGGAACGGTGCTAGCAGCTGGTCCGCTCGTTCTGGACTTACCGGCGCTGGTTTTCTGTCCAGTGATCCCATCCTGGATGAAGAACGGCTCAAATAAATCATGAAAAGCACCAGAACCAACAGAACCATGATGGCTGGGTTTAAAAGTTCTGATCAGAACCGTTTCTGACCTAATTCGGTCTGAGCTGGATTTGGGAAACCACGACTCTGTGGAACGATGGCAGCTTAGACCGGGTTCTGCAGCAGCTGTAGAACCGAACCAGGAACTGGACTTTTCTGCAGTGATTCCTGGTTTGTTTGGTTTGCTGTTCACCGCTGGTGTGGATGACCCGAGGTTCTGGTTCTGGTTCTGGTTCTGTTTTCACCATCAGCCGCCGTTTCTCTAATCAGAGGTTTGTCTGAAATTAAATGAACTCCGGCCCGTTGAGCCGTGAGGAGAATCACGGAGTTCTGGACGGACGAGAAGGTCCGGGTTCTGGAACCGAAGCTGAGACGTCCGGCCTTCAGAACACCAACTGGGTTCTGGACGGGCAGAGGGGAAATGTAAACGCTTTGAGAAGCAGAACTTCTGATTTCTGTCCTCTGGGCTTTTAAGCTGCCCCGGGACAGAGTTCTGGTCACGATCGACCCGTTTTGGGTCGGTTCGGGCAAAGCTGTCCTAACAGGTAAAGATCCAGCTTCTGATGGGTCCTCCTGATGAGGAACGGGTCGGTGCCGGGGTTCTGAAACGTATCAGAACCAGTAGAACGTTCCACTATAACGTTGCTGAGCTTTTGAATCAGATGTGTGGTTCTGCTGGTACTGGATGGATCATTATTACCAGAACTTTAGGTCCGTTTCAGGAGCATAAACCGTGTTGTTCAGCGCTGAGGAGCTGAGGTGAAGGTTTCTGCAGGTCCAGATGTAAACGGCTCACATGAGACTTTGGGACCTGGATCTGGTTCAGTCCAAACTGGGTTTGAGTCAGAACTTTGACCCGATGGTCCAGACCTTTTTATTAAAGCCAGAAAGATTCACTGAATCACTTCCTGTCTGTTCTGCTAACGATGACGTATTAAAAGCCCAGACTCTCTGGTACCGGAGCGTCTCTCAGCGTGTCCGGTACCGGCAGCCGGCCCAGTATTCCCTCTGCAAACGGACCCGCGTGCAAACATGTTCCCTCCGTCGGTGTTTGAGTCCTCTGAGATCCGGTCGCCGATGATCCGGTCGTCAACGGTTCGCTGCTGCAGCTTTGAATCAGGGTGTGAGAGAGAGATGTATTTATATTTTGATTGTCCACAAACAGTTTTTAAAGTGATGAAGTAAATGTGGAATAAAGCAGCTCCAGCTCTACTTCCTGCTCATTTCTGCTTTTTTAATTTTTTTTTTTATTTTAGCTGAATAAATAAATCAGTTACTAAAGTTTCTGAGCCCCTCACATATTTGTTTTTTTTGCTTTTTTGGGGTTCATCAAACCTAAATGTTTCAAGGCAAGACAAATTTATTAGTATAAAACATTTTAGTAGAGAGACAATGCAAAGTGCTTTACATGATTAAAATATCGGAAAATAAAACAGAATAAAAGCAAGTAGGAATAAAATGTAGAGACAAAATAGAACATGGGAGAATAGAAACTAAAAGCAAACATTAAAAACAGTTTTACTAAAAAAGTTGAACTAATGATGTTTCAGTAAAACAGTTTAACCAGAACACTTAAAATCCTAAACAAATGTGTTCTGGAGGATTTTTGCACTGTTCTGGTTACAGTGGATGTTAATTAAATTAAAGGTTTAATCAAAATTACAACGTGCCAACATTTAAAATATTGGAATAATTGTATTTTTCTTAGAATAATCACTGTTATGTGCAAAAATAAAAAATAAGAAGGGTATTACAAGACACACACACATGATATTAAGCACAAAATCATTACCAAAACTTTTTTATTTTTTAGTAAACAGAATTTACATCATATCAACATTTAGTATTGCTTAATATTTCAGTTAAACGTTCAAAAATTAATAAAACTGAATAAATTCTCGTAAAATATTTAAAATTTAATATTCTCATTTCCTGTCTGTTAGAAATTTACATTAGTGAAAACGTACCTGTGATGAGTTTTGTGTTTGTTTCCTCTTATATGACAAAAGTAAAACCACCACCCTAACATTTAAATCCCCCCGTAAAAATCCTGGAGGTGCCACTGAGTCCACATGTCCTGACTGGATTTAGTCCAATTAAAGATCTCTGAAGTTTAGCTCTGTTAGCTCGTCTGATTTGGCTCAATTTACCTTAAAACTATCAGAGAAACTGAACTTTGTGTCTTAAATGCTCCAAATTAAGATGAATAAAAAGACACAGAAACTCTCCCTTTATGTGGGCTGTTAGATTGTTTAGTCTTGTCTGATTTGTTAAAATGTAGTTAAAATTGGCCATGAAGGAGTTTCAGGTTCACTCAGAGGGAATAACTGGTGGTTGTTTTTCTTTTTATAACAGAATAAAGTTGAAATATTGAGGATAAAGTCCAAATGATGAGAAAATGCATCTAGATAACAAGAAGGTGACCCTGATGCATAATAAGTGTTCATCAATAGAATGTTTAAATGCTAAAAGAGATTTTATTTGTTATTGAATATTATGCTAAAGCTACTTGCTCATTTACACGAGACATGGCTTTACACCAATCATTTCTATTTTATTAATAAACTTTAAAAAAAAATTCATTAATTTGACTTTTCCTTAATTTGACTAAATAAAAACTACCCAGCTTCAGCTTCATCCTCATTTAACTTTTCCACATTTTGCAGCATTAAAATCTCAAACTTCAATAAATCTGCTGACATTTTATTAAGTGGAGCAAAACAAAAATGTAAAAGCAAATATCTGAAACGTGTGGCATGCATTTACATTCAGGACCCTTCCTTTAAATTCCCTAAATAAAATCCAGTGCATTTTACTAAACATTTCAATAATTATTAACCTACAAATAAATCTGATTAATAACCCAAAATATAAAGTAACCCAAGAACTAACTTTAAATTCAAAGTAATTCAGAATAAAAAGCTCCAAGATTCTGTTTAAAATCACTGAGTTTCAATCAGATCATCAAGGTTTCATCTGGACTTTGTGTTCTTCATGCTGAGAACATCAGAGCTGCTGTTTGCTCACTGAGATCTTCATCGGTAGCATTTTTATTTTATTCCAGGTGTAGAAGCATGGAAACATCTTGTCAGTGAAGGTGTGTGTGAAGGTGTGTATGTGTGAGTTAGTGTCCAGATCAGAGAAGGACAGCTTTCCTCTGTCCCAGTCCAGATTCACTCTGATCCTCTGCAGCTTCTTCTGGACTGAGAGATCCATGAAAGGAGATGAAGGAGACCATGCTGAGTATTCACCTCCAGAGAACCCTATAACCAACAATCCAGACGCTATGCCTCCCTTCCTCTGGACAGACTCTGCTAACACACCAAGCTCCCAGTCTTCATTGTCTCCAACATCAACATCCCAGCTGTGGTTCCCTGAGTTGAAGCCCTCAGAACTCAGGACAGAATACCGTGACCTAAACCTCTCTGGATTAACAGGAAGCTGCTGTTTCTCTCCTAAAGTCAAATTGGTCAGATCTTCAGACAGGATGATTTCTGGATGAGCAGTGTTTGGGTCCAGGATGAGAGGAGTGTAGGAGACCATGTTCTCCATGTTGCTCCAGATGTTGAAGGCCAGGTTGCCCAGATGTTTGGCCTGGTCTATCAGAGCTCCTGAGGGCAGCTGTGGATCCTCCAGCAGGGGGCAGCGCTGGACTCTTTCCACTGCAGCCTTGTAGTTGTGCAGGAATGAGACGTCTTCAGCTCTCAGCTCCTCCTCTGTGGCTCTGACTGTGTCTGAAAGAGCTGCTATCTCTCTGCTCAGAGCCTCCATCTTCTCCTTCATCATCCCACTCTTCTGCTCCTCTTCCTCCCTCAGTGCAGCCAGCCTGGCCTCCTCTTCCTCTGCTAGAAACTGATGAAGCTTCTTAAACTGCTCCTTAATCAGCCTCTCTGTGTGTCGGGCCTGGACCTTCATGTGTTCTGCTGTCTGATCAAACTCCTCTAGAACTTTCTTCCTGAGCTCCAGGTTCTTCTTTAAAGGTTCCAGAGTTTCCTGAAGGTTCTTCTTGTGTTGCTGAGCAACTTCATCGATGGGTCTGAATCTGTGGTTGGTGTGTTTCTCTGAATCTCTGCAGATGTGACACACTGGCTGCTGATGGTCCAGACAGAAGAGTTTGAGTTTCTCAGAGTGCAGACTGCAGAGATCCTCTGAAGCTCTCTGGTCTCTCTGCTGTAGGAAGGTCTCACACAGGTTCTTCAGAACCAGGTTTAAAGGTGGTTGAACCTTAGAAGATCTTCTTTTACAAACTGGACACTCTTGTGCTGCTTTCTCTCTCCACCAGTTCTTCAGACACTCCTTACAGAAGCTGTGGCTACATGACAGAATAACCGGATCCTTAAAGATGTCCTGACAGACCGGACAGCAGAGATCCTCCTCTAATCTGGAAGCCATTTAGTCTCTGAGTGAAGCTGGAAACACAGCAGACAGATCGTTAAACCAGGAAGTCAGTTTCCCTCCTGCAGAAACTTTCTTCTCTTACTTTCACTTTGATTTTCTTGTCTTTCCACCTGCAGCAGTCTGTGTTTCAGCGTCTCGGTCCCTCAGCTCCCTCTGTTCTCCTCGTTCACTGTTAGTCTGCCCTGAGTAGCTGATGAAGGTGATGATGAAGGTGATCCTCACGGTGGATTCTCCATTAATCTCTGACACTTTCTGAACTGTTTCCTGTTTTTTTTTAAAAGGGTTCCTGTTGTAATCAGTCTGGAGGCAGATATGTGGCGCCCTCTAGAGGACGTTCTGTGGATCTGCTGCTTCAGAAAAACACCAGTATAGCTTTTTCTAATAGAACTGGTTGAAATTGAATTAACATTTTATTATTTTCCTGTCCTAAAGTTCTTGTAGGGTCTCCACTGACTGGAACATCCAGATGCTCACATTTCATGCTCTGCGTTCTTGTTTCTTCGTGTTTTTCTCTCAGATTCAGACTCTGTGGAGGTGAAGGTGGTGTTTGGTGTTGAGGGAAACTCCTCGTTCCTGGAGTGCGTTCCTCGGTCGCTGCAGGCTGAGCTCAGCTGGACGGTGCAGCTGTCAGAGAGCCAGCAGGAAACTGTCAGACAGGTGTGTAGTGCAGACCAACACCTCAGGTCTGACCTTTAACCCCCGTTTACCTGCTTCCACCAAGACTTTCTCCATGACATTAGATCTGGTTAAATTAACCTCCTTTGCTGCAGATGATGTCCTGAAACCTACAAGATTTATTGTGTTTAATGTTGTTGCTGTTCTGATCCAAAGAGGTCAAAGTTGCCTTTAAATGAAGGATTCTACTTTGGTTATTTAGAAATGAAAGAAAAGCTTTTAATAAATAATCTAAAGTAAATTCTTGATCAGTTCTAGATTTAAATTGGGATGAATTTAAAAAAATGGGGTGCTGCAGCCTAGTAGTTAGCACAATTCAATTCTGTGCAATATATAGAGATTATAAAGAGATATAAGATTAGATCATGTCGTTTATGAGATGTATTCAATTAGGTTATTTTTAGCCGTTTCTTGTATTGATCTACAGCTGTTTGTTTAAAAAAAGTGCCCGAGAGACATTTGGGATAAAGCTTTGATTCAGAGATGCCTTTTTATAATTACTTTATGAAAAGACAAACCTGTCATAATTCAGCCTCAAAATTGGTGATTATTTTGTTCGATACCACCCAGCCCTACCTCAAAGTTCATAAACTGTAAAAATATGTTGGTAATATGGCACCAAACTGCAAAATGTGGACTAACAATAAGTAAAATTGTCTTGACATGAATATTTGTTATTTATTTGAGCAGTTAAATAACATATCAGCCAATGGATTAAGTATTTTAACCCCTAAAATAAGATTATTAGATAAACTATACTTGAAATAAGATAGAGATGAATTGTTCCTATTTAAAGTGCAATATTTTATTCCATTGGAGGATTTTATTTACCTGCTCAAATAAAGGACAAATGCATTAATTTCAAGAATATTTTAAAGGGCAACACACTGCTTTGAGATCTACTTTTAATTTTAAAGCTTAAATATAAAATCAGACAAGAAAACAGCAAAATGACACTAAAAGAAAACCAAATCTTTTTAAAATGTCTTTTATTTGTCATTATCACACAACATTTTCAACATGAATCCACCATTTTTGAGCATCAGAACTTAAAAGCTGTAACTATTAACTGAGACCATCACTTCAACCCGATTGGCTGACCTGTGAGATCAGAGAAACCTGATTGGCCAAACAGATCTGAGGAAGAATCTGAGGAAAGCACGGCCGTGACACATTTTAAAGCCAATTAAATAAAAGCACATCTTAAGAAATAAAGACTGAGGAAGAGAAACGGACATTTCAGAAGACCAGCGGGTCCTTTGGGGCTTTAATTGGCAGCGTTACATCCAGCTGAAGCACCTGGGTAGGCACTGAAGGAACCCAGTCAGCCTCTCAGGAGATTCCCCGTCTCCTCACAGAACGTAATTACAGTTCTAATTAAGTGCTAAAAGGAAACAGCGTTGACGCAGACACCCAAATACGACCACAGAACGCCGACATCCCACCAAGCTGCTGATCAAGTTGAACCTGAAGTCACTTCCAGACAGGAGAGATGGGACAGGCCTCCAGGACTGAGTGATTCCTTCAACAAACAGGGAATGGCATTAAACTAGAGGAATTTTCTCTGAGAGCCACAGAAGCACCAGGCGTTTACTTTCTGGACCGGCACAGCTGCTGCAGGAAGTCCAGGTCTGCAGTGACAACATTTGAGCTTCTGACGTGTCGCCCAAACGACGTTCCTCCTCATTCAGACAAGAACCAAATGCTAATAAGGAAACCAAGTTTATATTCATAACCCAAAGGGAGCAGAAACATGCAAACTCTACAAGAACAAAACAAAGTAGGGATGCACTGATATGGAAATTTAGGCTGATATCGATATCAAATATTAATACTGCTGTTATGTCCGATAACCGATTCTTACCGATATGTGTATGAATAAATACACATGTTTATGTTTCTGGGATGATTAAATTTTGATCAGTTTTGTCCCGACTGAAAACTCTGCTAACTGAATTTCTGAATGTGAGTCTAGATTTACACGCTACCATTCGTATGTCTTCTTTCGACACCGAGAAAAATAACCACACTGCTGACATCACATCTGAGCTTCATTTAAAACCTCCACAATCATGGCTGCGATGCATCACTGTCTCATGGCCTAAACAACAACAAACGCATGACTCCTCCTCAAACACAAATGACAAATAGATGGAAATAACATCGGTTGTTAATATCGGCCCAGTTTTACTTATCGGGACGATACCGATATGTTAAAACATGATTAATATCGGCTGACAACGATGTTAATGCTGATAGATCTCACATCTACGGTGGCCCTGAGGTGCAAAGCACTACAACATTAAGAAACCCGGAAGAGGTGCGTCCCAGTGAGAGACCTAAGAAATCGCTGATTGGACTACAGCTCGGTTTTACTTTTGAACCAGAAGTTATTCTGGCTTTACTGTGTTTTTTAAAAACATGAACGTTCTCGGTGATCCAAATGGTAAAATTCAGTCTAAAACGCCACTTAGCCTGTTTATAAGTTTCGTTTTTATTAATTATGCTTTTTTTTAACTCTAATACCCAACTCCCCCTTAGCAGCAGCGGAGGCTGCGGCAGAGCGTCATGCGCGTCAGTGCTGGTAGATGTTTAGAAGCTCAGCTGCTAAGGGGGGGGGGGGTATTGGAGGTAGACGCGATAATTTTATTTCCACAACCTTTGTTATGATGGTTGTGTTGTTGTAACTGCAACCGATTTTTTTCTTTTTTTATACTATTGTAGTTGATAATGAAACTACAGCTTATCATTAATCTATCAATGTTGGTCTAATTTGTGAATGAGGCGGAGTTTGATCAAGCCTAGAAGGTCCAACATTTTCCCCTCAGTTGCAACCCTTAAATCATACAGGGCTTCACACTGCGTCTTTACAAATGATCCAGCTGCTCTATTTTACCCTGGTGCGGTGCACGCAAGGGATAAACAGTGGGCAAAATGCATAAATAAAGACTGTAAAGGGCTTCTTTAGAGGCAAGAGAAGAAATAATGGGTCTGAGCTGAAGCTCCTGATGTTACAAGTTTCTTGAAATGACCCTTAAAAGTGCACACCTAAATTATATGTAACGTAATTTTGCACATCTGAATTCAAACCAAGGCACCACACCCACTGAAGCGCCACTGGTTCTGTGTCGTTAAAAAGAAAAGAGCATGAAACACAGCTACTGACTCTACTATTGGTTTTAATTGGGACATTTTGGTAGGAGTGGAAAGACATTAAACGTAGTGACAGGCAGGGGCGTTTCCAGCTTTGAAGGACATCCGGGGCTTAACCCAGACCATTTTATGTAAATACAGGATCACTCGAAGTGTTTTTTTATTATTATTAGAGTAACAATTTACTTTCAGTCAAATACATCTTTAACATTATGCACAAACACATTCTCTCTCTCTCTCGCTCGCTCTCTCTTTCTCTCTCTCTCTCTCTCTCTCTCTCTCTCTCTCTCAATACACACACACATACCAAAACAAAGTCAACTTAACTGTATACTTCATGCCCTGGAAATCTTTGTATTTTATATTGGATATTTTCAACCTATTGAATTTAGTGCACTAGTTGATCTTTTCTTCATAAGAGAACAGCACTGCAGCCAAAATATGGCCTTTTTTGACCTGCTGTATATCAGCCAGTCCCTAAGCTTGATGTATCATGAAACTGTTGACCTTTCGGGTTTTGTGATTTTTATTTTATTATTACAATTAAATAATAATAATAATAACGTTCATAGTGTTTTTCCCTAATCCACTTCTTATATATTTCAACCGTATGTAGTTTTGTCTGTGTTGTGTGCACCTGCCTGTTGCTTTAATCCAATAAATTTCCCCGTCGTGGGATAAATAAAGCATTTGTCATGGTATAAGTTTTGTCTGGCTTCTTTCTTGTTATTTTGCAGTTCATTCAGCTCTCCCTCGCTCAGCTATTAGTCACACCTCTGGACACTAATTAGTCTTTATTCCCGTCACCTGTCAGGCTGCAATTAACCCTGATCTGTTGCCACCTGTGCTCACCTCTTTATAAGACTCACCTCATTATGTTCTTGTTGCCGGTCCATATTGTTCACTCCGCTCAGTGTCTGCAAGAATCCTTTGTCAGCTCAGTTTTTTTTTTGTTACAGTTAGCCAGAAGACTTCCTTCAACTTTGTTTCTTTTGTTCCAGTCAGCCAATAGACTTTCCTTCAGCTTGTTTTTGTTCCAGTCACTGCCTAGATCCAGCTCAGCTTTGTTACCACTCATGTTCTCAACTCCTGGAGAGCTGTTCCAGTCTCAAGTCCTCGGCTCTGATGATCTGGTCTCAAGTCCTCGGCTCTGATGTTCTGGTCTCAAGTCCTCGGCTCAGATGTTCTGGTCTCAAGTCCTCGGCTCTGATGTTCTGGTCTCAAGTCCTCGGCTCTGATGTTCTGGTCTCAAGTCCTCGGCTCTGATGTTCTGGTCTCAAGTCCTCGGCTCTGATGCTCCGTCCTGGTCTCAAGTCTTTGGCTCCAGAGTTTTTCCCGGTCAGTCTCTCTGCACTCCTCCTGCCGGCCAGCTTCTGCACCCTACACCTCCGTCAGTTAAAAGACTCAGGTTCTTCTCGTCATCCATCATCCACCCTGTTCAATAAACTCTCTTCTAAGAACTAGCTCTGTGTGTGCTTGCTGTGTCCGGGTTCATCCTAGAAAAATATCATGACAGCATTATCTAATGTTACCTTGTCTTAAATAACACTTTTTAATAGGATATATGTACTGGGTTCTTTTCAAGGTCTTAATAAAATTTTCTGTGTGGGCTCCAGTAACATATGATAGATAATATCTACATTGAAAGTTAACATGAACTGCTGCTGAAGATGACCACTCTGATCTACCTGGATGTTCCATGGAGGACTGAAACGTCTCAGTCAGTGACGTGGGTCTGTGTCTGTCGGGGCAATCAGAGTAGTCTCGTCTCTCCGTTTCTGTCGCTTGATGTTTTCTCGCTCATTGTTTTTCACGTGCTTATATAAAATCGTTGTGTTTCCACTGAATTTAACCGGCTTTTTACAAAACATACAGCTTGATTTCATTTATGGTATTAAAATAAAGCCAAACGGCGCTTCTTTCCCTCTTCAAGTTTTTCCGCTGCTGTGGTCTCTGTCCGAGTCTCTCGGACGGAGAGACAGAGAGGGCCCAGCGTGGTTGTTTGTGTGAGAGCTGAGTGGGCGGGCCAGGCTGAGCCTGCGTGCTGATTGACTGGCGGCGCTGAGCCATGTACGAGAGGGGAGGGGGAGCAGCAGTGTGCCGTGACGACTGGGAGACTGAAGCTGGCGCAGTCGCGCATGTGCTGACTGACACTCTGACCATGTGTCAGTTTTGCCCCCCCCCCCCCCCCCCCCCCTCTGTCCTGGGCCCGGGAGAACTGACCCGTTTTTCCCCCCTGTCGGCGGGCGTGGTCATTACATTCGGGGCTTCACTCAAAACATTTGGGGCTGAAGCCCCGGCAAAATCAGCTGCCGCCGCCACTGGTGATAGGGCTGGCCACTGATAAAAGCCCCTAGGTCCGAGGGGAGAGGAGCAGACCAGAGCGTTGAGGTACAGAAACACAGCGCACGTAGTTAAAAAAAGCATAATTAATTAAAACAAAACTAATAAACAGGCTAAGTGGCGTTTTAGACTGAATCTTACGGTTTGGATCACCGATAACGTTCATGTTTTAAAAAAACACAGTAAAGCCAGAATAACTTCCGGTTCAAAAGTAAAAACGAGCTGTAGTCCAATCAGCGATTTCTTAGGTCTCCCACTGGAACGTACCTCTTCTGGTTTAATGTTTTAACGCTTTCCTTAATGTTGTAGTGCTTTGCACCTCAGGGCCACCATACACATCCCTAAAAAAGTATTGAATTTTTTCCAGTATTCTAACAAAAGTTCCAAATTTAGTATTGATCATTCCACAATAAAATACTTTATGAATATTGATCTTCAGACAGAGTTATGGTTTATTTGATTTCATGTACACTAAATATGTAAAAACTTACCATTCTCTACTGTTTTTCATGATTTTGTTATGAAGACAGATTTTAAATAAACTTTAAACATTTTTTAAATGGTTTGCATCAAACCTCATGTTCTAATAGTTATTGAGATGGCTAAAACGGTTTATAATCGTTGATATTTGCATGTTTATTTAATTAAAATTTTTAGCATTTATGTTCTTTAGCCTAGAATTAACTTATTCTTATATGTTTATTCTTTATTGGTTTTATTATGCATAGACAACGAAATACCAATTTGTTTTAATTTTAATCACAAAAGTTAGAAATAAAGTTGTTTTATTGTCTTTTATTCTGATCGATAAGAATCAACCGAACACGTTAATGATGAAACTCGTCACCGTGTTCACTGTGGCAGTAAAAATAGGATAAATATTTGTGAGTCAGTCTTTGAGCTCAGCTTCTGCAGCTTTGTCCCCTGACAGAGCCCAGATCTTTAGGGCCACACCCGTTTCGCTCAGAGACAGCAGGGGCCCCTGGCTGGCATCTTGGCTGCAGTTTCTAGGTTTCATTATCAGGCGCTGCCACTAGATGGCGGCATCGGTCCAGCTGTAGCCACGTGGGGCCCGTATTGTTTCATATTAGAGCCAAGTCATGAGAGAAACCAGAGTCTGAATGAAATTACAGCTGCTTTGGGAAACTTCCTGTGTCTGAGTGTCAGAGCCACGCAACGCTGACTGGTCCGGCCCCCCGAGTCCTGGGAGAATCCTGACATACTGGAAATACTATTATGTGCATACTTGTGTTCTGAGATGTCTGTGAAATTCAGCACATATTCCTTCTCTGAGCTGGGAGCTCCTCATAAGGGCAGAAGGACCTCAGCGGGGTCCCAAAGGGTCTCATCTGCTGGGTGGAGGCAGTTCTTCCTCCTGGAAAGCTCCGCAGGATTCGCTGGAACGGGGCGAGACGTTCGGCTAAATGAACTCTGTTGCAGGGATTTCTTAATGTTGTGCAACAGGTTTCCACATGTGTTGCTGTTTGCTCACAATCATCATGATTAAGTTTTCCTAAGAGGTTAGAAAAGGGCAGGTCATCCTGCACATGAACTCCAGGGGAACCTTCAACGATCTGGACCTTTATGGCTGTTCTCCCTGTTTTATTTATCTGATGGTTTCCTTTGTGCATCAGAGTCTCTGCGTCTTTCTCTGCTCCGGCGTAACGAGCGTCCTGTCTGTTTACCTGGAAGACACGATGACGACAAGCAGCTGACCACATGGCCTTCCAGCAGACCCGATTTTCATCTCCCTGCAACATGTCATCTGGTTCTGTGCGTCTAATCTGGATCCAGATAACCAGGTTAATTCGGACGTAGGAGAACACAGAACACTCTGCAGACTGAAGGTTGATCAAATCTGCCAGAACGCGTCTGCAGCGTCACCGGGTCACAATTCAATACGGGGGGGGGCGTGTTCTCCACCTCTTCCTGTTGAGTTTAAAAGTTCTCGTATTCTTACAGGACAAGACCTTCTCACCTGTTGGCAGGTAACAAGCAGAAGCTTCGATGTGTCTAACTGGGATTTTATGGGACAGAACCATGCAGTGGGAGGAAGATTATTTCTAGGTTTTGACACATTGTTGAGAGATAAAATTCTGAAAAGTGTGCCGTGCGTCTGTAGTCGCCCCCCTGCAGTGGACCTCTTGAAGAACCACCTTCCTCTGCAGGTCTTCAGAGGTTCTGCAGAGGTTCTGCAGCTGCTTTTGAAGCATCAACGCACCAACCTTTTTGTCATAAAATGGGTTAAACTCAGTGAGACTGGATGATGTTTGTGAAGATGCTTTTTCACACATTATCAGTTGGAATCAGGTCTGGACTTTGACTAGACCATTCAAAGAAATTAGTATGCTTTGAACCAAACCAGGGCTTGAGAGGAACCCTCCAACAGCTATTTTGTTCATAATGAGCCGTTTATTTGATCCAGGTGTGTTGGAGCAGGGACGCATCTGGAAGCTCTAGCGTATTGGACTAGGAACCCCCTGATCTAAACCATCCCATAATATCTCCAGCTGCATGTTCAGGGTGGTTCTCCTGCTGGAAGATGAACCTCCACCTCAGTCTCAGGTCTCCTGCAGCCTCAGACAGGTTTTCTTCTAGGATCTTCCTGGATTTAACTCCATCCGTCTTCCACTGACGCCGACCAGCTTCCCTGTTCCTGCTGAAGAAAAGCCTCATCATGATGCTGCCACCACCATGTCTCACTGTGGAGATGGTGTGTTGGTTTTCATCTGTGCAGAAAGTTCAGGTCTTTGTCTCGTCCGATCTGAGCATATTAGTTGTCCCTACCGTAGCCTGTTGCGAACTGCAAACACCTCTATTGGCTTTTTGTCTCCATGCCACTTTTCTATACCCTGTTAACCAGGGACTGTTCTAGACAGGGGCCAACAGGGGCCAGGGCCCCTGTAGAAATGGTCCTAGCCCCTGTTATGGCCCCTAAAGATTTTATGATTATATGCACTGGCAAAGAAACCCAAACTGAATGGTCACTTTGACTAGTTTTACTATTTTACCTTCACAGTTTCACTCTAACAAGGATTTCAAAGTTAATGTTTCATGTTTAGCTTCAGCCGTATTGAGCTGGGATGACAGTTTTCATCGGCTGGGTCAGGGGTCTGAAACCTGCAGCTCCAGAGCCACAAGTGGCTCACTTAATATTGTTAAACCTTTGAGTATTGCCCTGTTTTATTGCCCCACCTTGGCCCCCCTGGTAAATCTGGGCTAGAACCGCCCCTGCTGTTAACAGATTTTCCCTCCTGAGCTGAGGACCTCTCCAGCTCCTCCAGAGTAGCCCTGGCCTTTGCATGGCCTGTCCGTTTAGGTGGACGTCCATGTTTTTGCAGGTTTGGACATTTACCTTCTACTTTTAAGGTGACAAAATGAAAACCTTTGGAAGGCTCTGGATATTTATCACAGTCATAAACCTGAATATTGCTGGAGATTAAAGAGTTTCGGTGTGAAAACAAAGAGAAAGAGTTGGTCCCACAGGTCTGGTTTCCTTCCTCCACCGGTGTCTCACCAGGGCGTCACCCCTCCTGGGCCCTGCTGTGCGTTACCCAACCTGACGTCTTTAAAGCCTGGTTCTGATTTATCAGAGGTCACGCATGTCTGAGGAGAGATTCCACCAGATCGTGTTTTAATCCAACTCCCCCACACGGCGTCCCACCCTGCAGCACACACCCTTATCTGGCTCTTTGGAAACCCCTCCAGAACACAGCTTACTGTAACTTTCAGCTGACATTATCAGAAATGATAACCACACACACCCACAGAGCGAGGTCAGAGAAAGTTTGAGAGGATTCCTGTCAGCAAAGTTCAGCCAAAATGACGAAGAACGAAATAAATGTTCCCATTTCTGGTTGCACCTTTCTGCACCGATGCCTGCTACAGGATGATAAACTGAGGTATATCTACAATTAGTTTAAAATGATTACTTTAAAAAATGCTTTATTCCAATTATAGATCTGTGCCTGAATCTAAAGATCCAGCAGATTATGTAATCAGGGGCGGCTCTAGATAGCGGTCAACAGGGGACCCCCAAAAATGTTCCTGGCCCCCGTTATGGCCTCTGTACTAAAGACATAACATTAAATACACTTATTACGATTATATGCACTGGCAAAGAAACCATAACTAGTTCTATTTTCTAGCTTTACAGTTTTACTCTAACAAGGATTTAGAAATTAAGGTGTTTCACGTTTAGTTTCAGCCAAATTGACCGGGGATCAGTTTCCATCTGCTTGGCCAGATGTTTTTTGTTTTTTCAGATTAAGTGTGGGGGTGCTTTTTGTAGGGTTACTCAGTCAAAGATTAACAGCAGTGTTTTCAGTTATTTAGCCTCTTGTAAAAGAAAAAAAATGGGGGTTTATTTTGTAAAGTATATTTTGACAGCTTGAGATAAGGGCGTTGACTCAAAATATTGCCTGTATCAAAATAATTAAGTTTTTCAATTCAGTTTTATTTCTTTTCTTTTTTTTTCTTCTTTTTTTTTTCCTTTTTTTTTCCCTTTTTTTCCCTTTTTTTCCCCTTTTTTTCCATTTTTTTTCCTTTTTCCCCCCCTTTTTTTTCCCTTTTCAAAAAAAAAAAAAAAATTCAGTTTTATTTCTAAAGCACCAATTCCATCACGTCATCTCAAGGTTCTTTCCAAAATCAGACTCCATCAGATCCTCCAGGTTGGTCAGAAAGTTAGAGCCACAGTGGACAGTCGTCTGCAGTGTTGATGGCTTTGCAGCAATCCCTCATACTGAGCATGCATGAAGCGACAGTAGAGAGGAAAACTCCCCTGGGTCGAGGCTCATCTGCCTCGACCCACTGGGGGTTAACTGCTGTTAATTTCTGACCATATATCCTTACAAACAGAACCAGATACAAAGAATTTGCAAACTTGATGTCTTTATTTAAATATTGAAATAGATTAATGTGACGTAATCTACAACGATTCATACATATGATCATGTTTCTCTGTTAAAACACTGTTTAGTTAAAAAATATATTTTTTATGTGACCCATGAGTCCTTTTGCTTTGATAATGTGACACAAAGTATGAACACCCCTGATTTAGCTGCTTCCCTCTCCAACACGCCTGAATAAAATGGCCGGACCCGATCAGCAGCCTTCAGTCATCTGGCTCTGCTAGTCCTTCGTTTGATGCAGCGGTGCTGGAGAAAGGACGCACCTGACGGCTGCAGGGCGGCAGCTGGACACCCCCGCATTAAGTCCTTACTCCTGCTACTCTTTGGTAAACATGAATCCCATTCCTGAAATGATCGCACAGGAAGAGGTGCTGCATGAAGGCGATTTCACAACTGAAGCCTCCTCTAATGACTCCAAACTTTATTCAGGGAGACGCACATTTTCACGCTTTGATTTATCAAGAATCAAAAAAATGTTTATCGTCACCGCGTGGTACGATGGTGAGTTTTCTTCAGGACGCACACAGACAACTATGTTAATGGAGCTGAGAATTTCCCGTTCTGTGAGTTTTTCCGTCAGAGGCCGACGGCTTTACTGGAAGTTTGTTTAACAGATAAGAGGAGATGCCTCTGCTCAGACTTTCCTGGAAGCGTCTGGGCGGCTCTCCTCACCCGGCGTTCCCTCTCTGGACTTTCTCTTGGAGCGATCGTCTGCCTCCATCGCTCCTATCTTCGCTCACAGAACCAGAGGTGGGTCCAAACAGCACACAGCAGATACGCCTCCTGGTAGCAGAGAACATTCCCTGTAGAGCATGTTGTCCTCTGAGCTGTCAGTGATGAGGGGATCAGGTTTTCCAGGGGTTTCCTTATGTTTGTGGTACAGACGCTTCAGTTTCACAGATTTTGTAAAAAAATATCTGTTAATGCAAAACAAAATCAGTTTTTCTGTTTTTATTTGTGCCTCATAAATGGTTGAAACCTTTAAACATTTCTGTAAATGAAGCACTTCCCTCCTCCTTCCCCAGCAGACGACTGTAGACGTCAACATAAAACCTAACTCAGTTAAAGTTAACAGAAAATACAAACTTTAGACCGTTTTAAACTGAGCAGACTGCAATATGTTGTAGAAATGCTCAGCAATGTCCCCCCCCCCCCCCCCCCCCCCCCTGCAAACCCAAAGTCAGCTTCCATCAGATCCTCCAGGTTGGTGAGAAAGTTTCCTCTCTAAGGAAACCCAGCAGGTTGCATCAAGTCTCTCCAAGCAGCATTCACTCCTCCTGAAAGAGCGTAGAGCCACAGTGGACAGTCGTCTGCATTGTTGATGGCTTTGCAGCAATCCCTCATACTGAGCATGCATGAAGCGACAGTGGAGAGGAAAACTCCCCTTTAACAGGGAGGAGAACCTCCAGCAGAACCAGAACCAGGCTCAGTGTGAGCGCTCATCTGCCTCCACCCACTGGGGCTTAGAGAAGACAGAGCAGAGACACAGAAAGCTCAGAAGCTCACATTGACCCAGGAGTACTTTCTATGTTAGAGAAGACAGAGCAGAGACACAGAAAGCACAGAAGCTCACATTGACCCAGGAGTACTTTCTATGGTAGATGGTAATAGTGGATGATCTGCCTCCCCTGATGATGTCACAGCTAACAGAACGCCAGACCAGGTGTACCTTCTATGAAGAGAGAAAAGACAGAGAACAAACCTGTATTCCCTGCTGCTGCTCTGATATGTGAGGATCTGGATAAACGGCCACCTCACCGTTAGCCACGGTTGTTGGTTCTGTGTGCAGGGAGTCCGTTTCCCTCCACAGACGCAGGAAGTCAGACTTCCACAGAACTTTTTTCAGATAACAGTTTCTCTCTGCGGAGCAGTTCAAAGGGACAGTGAGGACATACTTTCCCTCGTTGTCATGTGTGTGTGTGTTCCACTCATTTCCTGCCTCGGATTATGAGGCCATCAGCGCGAGCTCCTGCTCTATCAGCTGGGATCTACCAGCTTCGGATGTTAGCTTTGGGATTTAAACACACACTCACGCCGGGCTGCTGATGGCGGGAGGAAGAGGCCCAGTCAGCGGTTCTGCTGACCACATGTGTCGGCTGGGAATCAGGAATAAGCTGCAGAGCAGATCAGATGCTCTCCTCCAGCTGGCTCCAGGTCAGCTTCTGGCCGTCCTCCAGGTTCAGTCGGTGGTTCTGATCCGACGGTTCTCAGAACACAGAACCTGAACCTGATGACCTTTGGTCACATGTTGGTTTATTTGAGCCCAGCTGGAAAAGTGTTTTGTTTGGGTTTTATGAGGCGGGCGGGAAATGAATCATGAAAAGTCTGCTGAACATTTGCTTTGAGCCCCTTTTTGCTCTGAAACCCCAAAATAAACGGACCAGCTGCCTTCAGAAGTCCAGCTGGTCCGTTTCTGGCCTCTGAGGTTTTCTGGAGAACATTCAGCATCATGGAGACCAGGAAACCCAGCAGACGGGTCAGGGAGGAGGTTCTGGTCCAGTTTACAGCAGGTCAGGTTCTACAGAACCTCCCAGAGTTCTGATCATCACCTGGACCTGGAGAGAGGATGGAGCACCTGCAGACCTACCAGGACATGGACGTCCACCTGGACTGACAGGCAGGAGGACCATGGTGGCTCTGGAGGAGCTGCAGAGATCCACAGCTCAGGTGGGACAACCTACTGACGTCTGAGCTCTTCTTCTCTCGATGCTTCTGACTCATTTCCTGTTTTTCCAGAACACCTTAATCAGAACAATCCTCAAATCCAGACGAAGGCGGATCGGTTCTCCCTCTTCCCAGATCCGGTCCTGGACTGTCGCCTTTGGTCCTCGTGTGTTTCTGTTAGAAATTAACCGAGCTGTGCCTTAAAACGTTCTGCTTCTTATTCTAACAGAACCTTAAAGAGGAACCGGTCCTGACACCATTTGGGCCGTTTTTCACGCAGTCTTCAGCCGCTATGACCCGCCACCTCCAGCCGACGGTTCTGTTAGACAGGCAGACCCAATGGTGGGCGCAATACTTCACTTTAGCAGCTTTTAGAAAGTCAGAGCCAGAAAAGCTCATTAGTAATAAATATTAACCTCACAGGAGTCCCCTGTGAGGCGGAGCTTTAACTCCCACCTCCGGGAGAACTTTAAACACGTCCCGAGGGAGGCGGGGGACATTGAGTCTGAATGGACGATGTTCCGCGCCTCTATTTTTGAGGCGGCTAGTCGGAGCTGTGGCCGCAAGGTTGTCGGTGCATGTCGTGGCGGCAACCCTCGAACCCGCTGGTGGACACCAGCTGTGAAGGAAGCCGTCAAGCTGAAGAAGGAGTCCTACCGGGCTTTTTTGGCCTGTGGGACTCCGGAAGCAGCTGATGTGTACCGGCAGTCGAAGCGGCAGGCGGCTCGGCTGGTCGCCGAGGCAAAAACTCGGGCGTGGGAAGAGTTCGGAGAGGCCATGGAGAAAGACTTCCGTACGGCTTCGAAGCGATTCTGGTCCACCATCCGGCGTCTCAGGAGGGGGAAGCAGTGCAGTACCAACACTGTTTATAGTGGGGGTGGTGTGCTGCTGACCTCGACTCGGGACGTCGTGCGTCGGTGGGCGGAATACTTCGAAGACCTCCTTAATCCCACCAACACGTCTTCCATTGAGGAAGCAGAGCCTGAGGACTCTGGGTCGGGTTCTCCCATCTCTGGTGCTGAGGTTGCCGAGGTTGTTAAAAAGCTCCTCGGTGGCAAGGCTCCGGGGGTGGATGAGATTCGCCCTGAGTACCTTAAGGCTCTGGATGTTGTGGGGCTGTGTTGGTTAACGCGGCTCTGCAACATTGCGTGGACATCGGGGGCAGTTCCCCTGGATTGGCAGACTGGGGTGGTGGTCCCCCTATTTAAAAAGGGGAACCGGAGGGTGTGTTCCAACTACAGAGGAATCACACTCTTAAGCCTCCCTGGTAAGGTCTATTCAGGGGTTCTGGAAAGGAGGGTCCGTCGGATAGTCGAATCTCGAAATCAGCAAGAGCCGTGTGGTTTTCGTCCTGGCCGTGGAACACTGGACCAGCTCTATACCCTCAGCAGGATTCTTGAGGGGGCATGGGAGTTTGCCCAACCAGTCTACATGTGTTTTGTGGATCTGGAGAAGGCATTCGACCGTGTCCCCCGGGGGATCCTGTGGGGGGTACTCCGGGAGTATGGAGTACCGGACCCTTTAATAAGGGCTGTCAGGTCTCTGTACGACCGGTGTCAGAGTCTGGTCCGCATTGCCGGCAGTAAGTCGGACTCGTTTCCGGTGAGAGTTGGACTCCGCCAAGGCTGCCCTTTGTCACCGATTCTGTTCATAACTTTTATGGACAGAATTTCTAGGTGCAGCCAAGGTGTTGAGGGGATCCGCTTTGGTGGCCTTAGGATTGCGTCTCTGCTATTCGCGGATGACGTGGTCCTATTGGCTTCATCAGGGCGTGATCTACAGCTCTCACTGGAGCGGTTCGCAGCCGAGTGCGAAGCGGCCGGGATGAAAATCAGTGCCTCCAAATCCGAGACCATGGTCTTGAACCGGAAAAGGGTAGAGTGCCTTCTCCGGGTTGGGGAGGATGTGCTGCCCCTAGTGGAGGAGTTCAAGTATCTTGGGGTCTTGTTCACGAATGAGGGGAAGATGGAGCGGGAGATCGACAGGCGGATTGGTGCAGCGTCTGCTGTGAAGCGGGCGCTGTACCGATCCGTTGTGGTGAAGAGACAGCTGAGCCAAAAGGCGAAGCTCTCGATTTACCGGTCGATCTACGTTCCTACCCTCATCTATGGTCACAAGCTTTGGGTCGTGACCGAAAGAACGAGATCCCGGATACAAGCGGCTGAAATGAGTTTTCTCCGTAGTGTGTCTGGGCTCTCCCTTAGAGATAGGGTGAGGAGCTCAGTCATCCGGGGAGGACTCAGAGTAGAGCCGCTGCTCCTCCACGTCGAGAGGAGCCAGTTGAGGTGGCTCGGGCATCTGGTCAGGATGCCTCCTGGACGCCTCCCTGGTGAGGTGTTCCGGGCACGTCCCACCGGGAGGAGGCCCAGGGGAAGACCCAGGACACGCTGGAGGGACTATGTCTCCCGGCTGGCCTGGGAACGCCTTGGGGTTCCTCCTGAGGAGCTGGCCCAAGTGGCTGGGGAGAGGGACGTCTGGGCCTCCCTACTAAAGCTGCTACCCCCGCGACCCGACCCCAGATAAGCGAAAGACGACGGACGGACGACGACGGACGGACGGATTAACCTTCATGAACGCTAAACCTGACAAACAGTCGAGATCATGAAGGCGTACGCATGGAGGAGGTTCTGGGACCACGTATTACCCATAAGCCATCATTACTAGATGCAATAAAGGGTTATTGTGACAAGAACACATCTGATGTTTGTAGACCGCTTCTTGCATTTTAAGCATTTAATCAAATTATTTAGATGGCAGGGATGTACAGTGATGCCGTTTGTAGCAATAAGGTCTTGGGTTCAAATCCTGCTTTCTGCATGGAGTGTGCAGGTTCCTCCTGTGCATGCTGGGTTGTTTTACTGTTTCCTTTGATCCTTTCAGTCATTATTTCATGCAAAGTGCAGTTATTTTGATTGTCCGGTGCGGTTCAGATGGATCGGGGGTTCTTGTTCGTTCTCTCTGGGTCCAGTTCTTGTTTGTGGACTGAAGTGATCTCTGACAGGATGACTAACTGATGATTTCCTCTGTAAACAAAGTTCAGGCCCTTTTAGAGACGGCTGACGGCTGAATTTGGCTCAGTATTGTCTGACGGTTTATTTTACTCACAGAAAAATGGAAAATATTCACCATGAGTTAGAAAGACTCATCTTTGTTTGTAATGATTCCTTTTCAGGCTTCCTGTGATCCACGGTGAGTCAGTCTGTGGTTGTTCTCTCAGCAGATGGGATTTGTTTCCACGCTGATTATATAAAGCCTGCTTGGTCATGCAGTTATGTCTGCTGGTGGATTCCTCTTTTCTGGTGCACTTTGGTTTAAAACGGCTGAAAACTGATGAAGAACCAACAGATGAACATGATGGGGGAGGATGGGGGTCTGCGTTAGGAGTCCTTTAATTTTAAATCTGTTTTCATGGGTTTTTGTTCTCTGTAAATGTTGCAGAAAAGTTTTACGTGATTTCTGTTTGCTTCTCCAGCAAAACAAAAATTTATTTCAGTGAATAATAAAGAAAACCTAGAGGCTGGAGACCTGAGACTGCGGTGAAGGTTCACCTTCCAGCAGGTCGACCACCCTGAACACGCAGCTGGAGATATTATGGGATGGTGTGTTCGACTCCAGTCCATCAGAGCTACCTGCCTGCAGCTCTCAGCTGCTCCAACACACCTGGATCCCCTCATCTACAGCTGGTCATGCAGCGCTGCAGAGGTTTGGTACTGATCTGTACCAGGATGCATCTAACGGTTGCAGGATTGTAGCTCTGGAGGGTCAGACCCTCCAGAACCCGTCGGTCCAGATCTCTCTGCTTGTTGTTATTTAGACAAAACTTCATAATACACTATGACGGGATAAATGAACTCAGTGCAGACTGTAAACATGATCACATTTATGACGCTAAAATGTCATTTTCTGCTTTTAAATCGATCAAATTGAGTTTTCAGTTTATTCACACAAAGCAAAATCACAACAAATATTGTCTCAAGGCAGAAAAAAAGCTGAATAAAAACTCAATCCTGTCATACAGATTCATACTCAATATGATTGTAGTTATGCAATAAAAATAATAAAGTTCCGTTCTATCCATCCATCACCTGCTTATCCATGCAGGAGGCACACGGCTAACCACCATGTTCACTCACCCCTGAAGGCAATTAGAGAAACCAGGTACCAGTCGTGCATTTGGACTGTGGGAGGAAGTCAGAGTACCCAGAGAGAAGCCCGTCATGCACAGGGAGAACATGTGACTCAATTCATCTTCATTCAATGCTATTTTATTTATATAGCGCCAATTCACAACACATGTCACCTCAAGTCAAATTCTATCAAATCCTCCAGATTGGCAAAAGGTTTCCACTCTAAGGAAACCCAGCAGGTTGCATCATTTTTATTATTATTATTATTATTATTATTATTATTATTATTATTATTATTATTATTATTATTATTATTATCATTGGACCTTTATTTTAACCAGTTCACAATGTCTGCAGATACTAGTTAAGAACAGAAGAACCTGTGACATTAAAGTAAAATGGGTAGAATATCAATACAGATGCTGATGTGTGTTGAAAGGGGCAAACGGTGCAGTGGTTTTTAACTACATGCAGTCTTTGAAGGAGGTGAAGCGAAGTGATGTGGAGAGTTTGGGGCTCTGTTGTAGATTATTCCAGTTAACTTCAGCAGAAAACTGGACAGAAATGTGAATGATTGCTGTACGGACCCAAAGGGCAAAGACTGTGGCGTAAGGTGCGGACAGTCGCTGGCATAGTGTGGTACACTTTGCAGCAATCCCTCATACTGAGCATGCATGAAGCGACAGTGGAGAGGAAAACTCCCCTTTAACAGGGAGGAGAACCTCCAGCAGAACCAGAAGTCAACGATGCATCATGTCACACTTTTTTCTTGTCGTTCTGATAGTAAATTATATTTATTTTATTTTGAAAACACAGGAGCAATGTTACGGGGGCGGACAACCAGCAGGGGCGGGTTCCTACCTCTGCCTGTATGGTGAGGCGCCCTGGCTCTGCGCCTCTAACGTCTGCAGAAGGTTTGCAGGTTGTCCACAAAGCTGCTCCCAGGCTTCCTGCAACATCAGCCAAGGTTTTATATGAGACTCCGGTCCTGATGAAACCAAAGTGTCTCCTGGTTTACTTCAGGTGGAGGGGGGGGGGCCAGTACCGGAGAAGGTCTGGACCCCGACGGGCATAAGGTGTAACGACAAGGAAGGATGAGGGTGAAGAGTTCAGGGAGTTTTCAGGGCTCAGCTTCAGCCTGATGAAGGAAAATGAGGTGAGAGATCAAAACAGCCTTTAGTGAAGTTAGTTTTTATCAAACCGGCGGGTCTTTAGGAGGATTTCTGCTAATTTTGATCATTCGTCTGCAGGAGCGGTGCTCCAGCTAACCCGTTTCCCTGCAGCACAAACCGACATTCTCTGTTTAAAGATGGCGAGCATGAAGCTAACAGATCTCTGGAAGCGTTTGCTCTCGTTAGCAGGTGGAGTCTGAGGACTGGCCTGATGAGCTGGAGCTGCGGTTCATGGACCCGTCATGATGGATATTTGCAGATGAGGAAGTGAAACTGAGGCCTGACTCTGTGTTTCCTCCAGGGCCGTTTGTCAGGGGAACTAAAAGGAGGCAGCGGCTCCCCGGTGACTCACGCTAACGCCTCCTGCTGCCTGAGGCCTCCTCCACGGGCTGAGAAGCCTCGGCTGGTAAATAAAGAAGCTTCTTCACTCAGGATGACTGCAGCCAGACGGCTGGAAGGCTTTGGACAGAAGACACTTCCTGTTATTGGTTCCTCTGAGGGACGCGTCCATCCATCCGTCTGTCTGTCTGTCTGTCTGTCTGTCTGTCTGTCCGTCCGTCCGTCCGTCCGTCCGTCCATCCATCCATCCATCCATCCATCCGTCCATCCATCCATCCATCCGTCCATCCATCCATCCAACAATCCATCATCTGTCCATCCATCCCTCCATCATCTATCTGTCTGCCTATCCATCCGTCCGTCCGTCTGTCTGTCTGTCTGTCTGTCCATCCATCTGTCCATCCATCCGTCCATCCATCTGTCTGTTCATCCATCCATCCATCCATCCATCATCTGTCCATCCATCCATCCATCCATCCATCCATCCGTCCATTATCTGTCCATCCATCCATCCATCCATCCATCCATCCAACAATCCATCATCCATCCATCCGTCCGTCTGTCTGTCTGTCTGTCCGTCCATCCATCCATCCATCATCTATCTGTCTGCCTATCCATCCATTCATCCGTCTGTCTGTCTGTCTGTCTGTCCATCCATCTGTCCATCCATCCGTCCATCCATCCGTCCGTCCGTCTGTCTGTCCATCCATCTGTTCATCCATCCATCCATCCATCATCTGTCCATCCATCCATCCATCCATCCATCCAACAATCCATCATCCATCCATCCGTCCGTCTGTCTGTCTGTCTGTCCATCCATCCATCCATCATCTATCTGTCTGCCTATCCATCCATCCATCCGTCTGTCTGTCTGTCTGTCTGTCTGTCCATCCATCTGTCCATCCATCCGTCCATCCATCCGTCCGTCCGTCTGTCTGTCCATCCATCTGTTCATCCATCCGTCCGTCCATCATCTGTCCATCCATCCATCCATCCATCCATCCATCCATCATCTGTCCATCCATCCACCTGTCTGTCTGTCTGTCCGTCTGTCCATCCATCCATCCATCCATCCATCCATCCATCCATCCATCCATCTGAACATGAAAAGAGGATGGACCACCAGCAGACCTGTCAAGACATGAACATCCCTCTACACTAAGAAAAGTGAACCAGAGCAGTTGTCCGCTTTATGTTAACATTTAATTTCCAGTTAACACTAAAAAATGTGTTTGTTGGGTTACATTTTTTTTTTCTCGTAAACTTTACATTATTGCTTGTTTTAACCCAACAAATCTCCTTATTTATGTTAACTGGAAATGAAATGTGAACATAAAGAGGACAAGGGCCCTGCTTTCCTTGTAAACTGACGGGGAGGAGAGCACAAATCAGATAAACGGTCCACGGTGGCTCTGGAGGAGCTGCAGAGATGCAAAGCTCGGGTGTGCAAACTACTTCATATTTTAACTGGTATCTGTGGAGGCCACAGATTTGGTGTTTATGATAGAGCGGTGAGATGAAACTATTTTTGAAAGACAGTCATGAGGAGTCCAGTCTGCTGTAAGCCATGCAGGGCAGCAATCCCCAACCTTTCCTGCACCAATATTTTACAGACCGGTGATGTGTCGACATCACTGAGCATAATAAACTCTGTGCCGATGATGTTCTCCGTACTTTGATTCTTCATGGCCCACTAAGCTTTGTTCCTACTGCCTGGAACCCAACCTGGTAAAGGCTGCAGAAGACCATAAACAGCCAGAGATACCAGGAAGGGTTTGGATCGAAGCAGTCTGAATGGCCTAGTCAAAGTCCAGACCTAAACGCAGTCTGTGCCAAGAGTTCAAAACTTGCGTCCAAAGATTTTCGCCATCTGATCTGTTTTGCAAAAAATAAGCAGATGTTTAAAGCAGAATGAGACAAAACCCAAAAGACCCACAGCTGGACCTGCAGTGGATGGGGAAGGGGGGGGGGGGGTTACAAAGTGCTGACTTTGTCTTCTGGACAGAATCCCAACATAAATGCATCTAAGTTTGTGGTTTTAACGGAACAAAGTGTAAAAACGTCCAGGAGACATTAACACATTTGCAAAGTTTTCATTTCTAACCAGGAATGCTTAGCAGGGACTCCCGGAGGATTCACTCTCTGATGTTTTTTTTTTTTTTACATTCCTGTATTCAGCCAAAGTCCCATTTAAGGCCCTGCAGTATTTATTTTTGCCTCTTAAAAACCGGACATTTTGTTTTTCCCTCCGAGTAGCAGCTCAAAGGATCGAGTTACCGGCACAGAAGAAACGAAACAAGAGCCGTAGACACACCCCTGCAGGCCCTCAGGATCCTTCTTGATAACCTGATGAGATCACTTAAGACTTTTACAGAACGCTTTGGACGCCAGCAGGGGGCTGGGTGAATAAAATCTGGATTTTAACTCGGATCAGAAGCCAGGCACCGGTCCGGTGTGTTTAACCCTTACAACCCCGATCAGAAAGAGATCAATGGTCAGAGAGGCTCCTCTCTCTCTGCGGAAACCAGCTCCCACAGACACATTAAAGATTTACACCATTATTACAGGTCTGTCTGGTGAGGTGATGCTTTTTGTTCTGGTCATTGGGACCTTTAAAAACGGCCTTCCCCTTTAAATCTCTGTCGCTGATTAACTGTGTGTTTTTTCCCCCTCCGCACACTTTCCTCCACGTGCCGTGTGGACGCCACGTCAGCTGGCTCCGCCGGGCTCTCCAGAAACATGCGTCTGTGTGGATTTAAAGGGCTGCGTGCAGCTGCAGGGCGCATGCTTCCCTCATGGTTGCTCTGCACATGTGGCTTTGATGCCGCCACAAAGATGCAGCGAAGCCCCCCCGCAGACGCAGGAAAGGATTGTCATCTCTCATCTTCTCAGTGTTGGTTTGGGCTGACGCCCCCTGTGACCCCGGCAATAAATAACAACACAACCCAGAGCCGCTGCCCACAGCTTTAACATTTCACCGAGCTGGAAGTCAGGACTCGGGCCTGTCCCAGTCAGAATATGCACTGCAAAAATAGACCTAAAAATAAGGCATTTTTTTTCTTGAAATTAAAGTATTTTTATTTTCACTTTATTTTTTTAGTAAATTATCCAACATTAAACACAGGAAACAGTAAAAAAAACCAAAAAAACAACGATAAACAAACAAACCCACAACTTACCAAAAAAAAAGGAATAGGCTGAAGCAAAGCTTATTATTGCCTACCCTGTTTTATACTTACAAACCTTTACAACCTACCAGGTTCTTTACAGTACATATATAAATATTCAAAATTACATAACATAGGATTTTATCATTTTACATTTTAAAAATTCATCAAGAAAGGACATAACTTTAAATCGTCATTCAGTTCATTCCACAGTTTCACAAAGCTTCATGCTCCTTAAAATTAGCACCACCACGACACCACACTGCAAAAAGAGAACTAAAAAAAATTAATTTCTTGAAATTAAAGTATTTTTCCTTGATTTGAGCAGGTAAATAGGACTATTTGCCAATTGAATAAGAGTTTTGCACTTAAAATAGGAACAATTCTTCTTATTCGTCTCAAGTGCAGTTTATCTAATTATCTCAATTTTAGGGGTAGAAATACTCATTCCATTGGCAGATAGTCTTATTACCTGCTCAAATCAAGGGAAAATACTCTTTTTGCAGTGTGGTGTCGTCGTGGTGCTAATTTTAAGCAACATGAAGCTTTGTAAACTAGCTGCCAAAACACAGAACGGTTATTTCAGTTTGGTACCAGAACTCATCGGGGGACGACCCCAGCGTCACAGACTGGCAGAGAAAAAGCAAAAAGCTTTGACGTCCACGTTGAGCTGCTGTCACTTGTCTCCTGCCTGTCGTGTTTAAAGTTGCATTATGTGGGTCTAAATGTGAGAACTTTGACAAACTGTCCCGTCTTACCGTGTATTTATCTGTATATGCCAGATTGAACGGTGCACGTATTTTGGGATCGACGGTGTGGAATTCAGTGTTTACCTGCGTCAGGACGAGACGCATCGCTTTTTCTCCTTCGTCTCATTTTAAGATGCGTATCAGCTGAATGAATCGGAAAGTAGGCCTCTGGCGGTTTCATCCGGCATCAGTGCAGAAAGTGCTGCGTGAGATTAAACGTTGCTGTTGGATCAACGCTGAGCGACTGGAGCAGCAGCGATGCACGTCTGGGGGAGAAACATGTTCTGAGACAGCCGTGATGCTCATACGAGGAATCGTTCTCTGTGTGCCAAAAAACATCTGCAGCAGTTGGTGATGAAGCAGCTTCTGTCACAGCGGAGGGCGGATGAAGGTAGAGATGCTGGTGTGGTGTTCATCTAACACGGCGTATATCCCTCTGCCCTGAAGTTCCTTGTTAGAAAAGCAAAAGCAACAAGACTAGAAACAGAACCATAGACCATTTTTCTGCTCATGAACCCTTCTAGAACCAACCTGAAGGCAACCTGTAACTGCTTGGATGAAACTTCCCAAAAGTTACAACAGATCCTCGTAATCACAACATTCCTCATCCGTCCATCCGTTGCATTCTGCATGTCCTGCACGGGTTCAGCAGAGAAACTCGGATATCTGTCCCTCCAGCAACTTCTGGGTATCCCACAAAGTCTCTTCCCTGTAGACGGTACCAAGCAAAGCTCCAAGGGAAGCTTCTGGCTCCAGCCTACTCTGCATACCTAGAACCAGAACCAAACATGGAGAAGCAGCATTTAGTTCCTATGCTCCATTTATCTGGAACAAACTTCCAGAAAACTGTAAAAGTGCAGAAAGCCTGAGTTCCTTTAAATCAAGATTAAAAACACATTTGTTTAGGATTGCCTTTGACTGTTGTAGTTAACTGAATCACCGCTTTTTTGTTCTATTTTCTATCTACATTTTATTCCTACTTGCTTTTATTCTGTTTTATTTTTGCTATATTTTAATCATGTAAAGCACTTTGCATTGTCCTTGTACTGAATTGTGCTATATAAATAAATTTGCCTTGCCTTGCCTTTCCAGAAGCTCTCCTGACCAGATCTAGATGTTAGCTGACTCCTTTCAGTCCATAAGAGCAGATATTGGACCAATTAAGGGTGTTATGTCTCAGTGAGAGGTTGCTGCTAATAAAGAAGCATGTTTTCTGCAGAGTATTTTTATATGAGGTGAGTGCGCTGACAACCGGACAAAATGGTTCGGTACTGGACTGAAGATGAGTGAAAAATCAGCCTAAAATAAATCTGAAGAACGTTGATCAAAGTCACAGGAAGGTTTGGTTAATTAGAAGCAAAGTATAAAGAAATAAGGGCTGAGTCTGAACTATAATAAACCTTAGCTCTGATTTATATAACAGCAATGATCCAAATAGATCCTTCTGAGCAGAGTTTAGGCTTCCTTAGAACGTTAATCTGGGAGTGGGATGTCTAGAGAGCAGAGTTAGATGTGAACACCTGATAAATCTCGTTTTTTTTTTTCTATTCTGGGGTCGTATCTGCAGCGAGGTGCGGCCAACACATTCCCGCCTGAAATAGAGCAAGTGTGGGATTTCATCACGCTGCCCAGCTCAGCGGCTCTGCACACATCGTGCCCTGGCCGATGACACGCTGCTGAGGAAGGACCGGCCGATCGTAACCGGCGGCACCAGCACAGCGTGGGCTGGAGCGGCTGAAGCCCGGCCAGCCAATCAGAGGCGATGGCGCCAACTCGCCTGAAAACGAGGTCAGAGGTGACGGAGTGCAGCGTGGACCTCTCCCAAAGTGTTTCGCTTTAACTGGACGGGAACGCCGCGTGGCTTTGTGACCGGATCATCATCTGCACAGAGCACACCTGCTTCCTCTCATTCCCCTGAGGGTTTGGGTTTTAGTGGACCCCTCAGTCACATGCTGCAGGTCAGCACACCCACCATAATACCAACGGTAACCTGAGAAAATACACAATCTAGTTTTCAGAAGATGATTTCATTTATTAAAGAAAAAAAAAAGTTATCCAAACCAACCAGATCCAGAAAGTTCATTTTCACTAAAACATCTGGAAAAATAACACATCATGTCTCAATTCACAGAAATTCAACAAAACATAAACTTAGACTTAGACTTAGAGACTTAGAGACTTAGACAACTTTATTTGTCATTTTGTATGCACAGAGTGCGTACAGAACGAAATTTTGTTGCATATATCTTGTAAATTACAGTATAAGGTGCAGCAGTGAAGTAATTTACATCTATCAGTCTGGAAGGATTCATGAAGCCATTTCTAAGGCTTGGGGACTCTAGAACCACAGACAGAACCATTACAGGCAAACGGAACCGAGGAGAACCTTGCTACCAAAATTACTCCAAGAGAGCATCGGCCACTCATCCAGGAGAGATCTGCAGCTCTGCACGCCTCACTGTTCAGAACCACTGCTGACCCAAAAGAACACAAAGACCCGTCTCACATTTACCAAAAAAAAAAAAAAAGAACTCTTGACGATCCTCAAGACTTTTGGGAAAATATTCTGAGGACTGACGAGACAAAAGTGGGCCTTTCAGGAAGGTATGCGTCCTGTTACCTCTGGAGTAAAACTGACTGCATTTCAGAACCAGACAGTTCTGTTCTGCTTCAGAAACTGGACCACGACCCATTTCTGCTCTCTGACCATTAATTAAAGGCATCAAGCTTAATCATACTTTGGTTCTGCAGCAGGACAGTGATCCAAAGCACACCAGAGAGTCCAGCTCTGAAGTTCTCATCCCATCCACACAAAAGGAACCGCAATGAAGGTTTTAGAGTGGCCTAGTCAAAGTTCAACGTAGAGTCACGAGTTAAATTTAGCTGAGATGTTCACAGTTATTTGATGTGTTAAAACTTAATTAACTAAATTCAGTAAAGCAGATTAGCTTTACTGAATTGATGAGCGCTACCGCAGGTCGTTCATCCCTGCTGCCATCAGACTTTACAATGCTGCACTATAACTAACTATAATTGCAATAACTTGTGCAATAACTAATGTGCAATTACTATTTAATACCCAGTGCAATAACCTGTGCAGTAATGCTGTTAAATAAAAGACTTCAGCTGTTATAGTTATCTCACTACCTCACTGTTGTTCTTTACCTGGTACCACTTTGTACAACGTCAAATCCACATTTATATAAGTCACCTTAAATGTACATAAGTCATCTTAAATCTCTGCTTTATTTCTTTCTTTCTTTTTACGACCCACTGTATTTACATCACGCACCTTTTCCTCCTTTTGGCACCTTTTTTTTATTATTGAGCGGATATGACACGTGAATTTCTCCACTGTGAGATCAATAAAGTCTAACTTATCTTATCTTATCTTAGATTAGGTCAAAATCCCCCCAGTTATCACAGATTCTATATATAATAAAAAATTAATCAGAAAATAGTTTGATGGTCTAAGACATTTAAGTGGGTCAAACTAGAGAAGACACGTAACTTTCAGAGAGCTCTGCTAACTCTGAGGAGGGACTGCAGCCAAACGACCTTCTGGCGCGATGTTGTTCTGCAAACCCTTGGTCACCTGAAGAGGGAACCCAATCTTCCCGCCTGCCAGCTGTCCTGCCTGCAAGCTGCTGCCTTTGATTCCCAGAAGATCACCCAGTGAACCTGAAAGAGGAGGAGAGCGGGCGGCGGTGGGTTCGCCGGGTTCTTGGGTCGAGTCCCAGCGGAGGAATGTGTGAGTGTGTGGCTGCAGAGAGCTGCCAAATAAGGGCCTGCCAGACGAGCCCCCCCAGCAGCTCCACTCACTGTGCCGTGGAGCGAGTCGGCGTGCTTGGAGAGCGCCGTCAGTCGGTGCTGAATGTCGTCAGTGATCTGGGGATTTATTCCAGGGGTAAAGTGTTCGCTTTTCACTTCGTTAGCAGCTGGCCCTCTGGTTTGAGACCTTTTTTCTCTGCAGGGAACATCAACATTTAAACTTCAACTGAACTGCTGTTCACCGTCAACTCTTCTAACACAGAGAAGTGTTTTTTTTTTGGGTTGAGGGTCAGTGTCTGAGTATCTTGGTGTCTTAGTAACCAATGCCCTCATCAAGGTGTTTCAGAACACCTCCACAGAAATACAGACTGTGGAAGAACCTCAGTGCTGGTTCTGGTGGACCACAGTGCTGCATTGATACTGTTGATCACTCCATCCTGTTAGAACGTCTGGAGAACTGGGTCGGCCTCTCTGCTACAGCTCTCCACTGGTTTAAATCCTACTTAAAGGAACTTTTAGTGTCAGCAGGTAACTTCACATCAGAGATGACATAAATCACATGTGGGGTTCCCCAAGGGTCCATCCTGGGTTCCTCCTGTTCTAGATCTACATGCTCCCTCTAGCTTAGATCATAAAAACATCATCAGCTACCATCACTATGCAGACGACACACAGCTCTACATCACCATGTCACCAGGTGACTATGAACCAGTTCAGGCTCTGAGGAAATAGAAGAAATCAATGCAGGAGGAGACAAAATGTTCTTTAATTGAATAAAAACAAGACTGAAGTAATAATTTCTGGACCAATAGAGGAGAGATCCAGAGTTAGCACACAGCTTCAGCTGCTTCAGCTAAAAACCACTGATCAGGCCTGAAACCTGGGAGTAGTGATGGACTCAGACCTGAACCTCCATCTAAAGACAAAGTGGACCTTCTAGAACCTGGAGAACATTTCCAGGATTAAAGGACTGATGTCTCAGCAGGATCTGGAAAAACTAATCCATGCGTTTATTTTTTAGTAGAATTGATTACTGTAACGGTGTTTTCACTGCTGCCCGCGTCCTCACTAAGACTAAGAACGTAGAGAACATGGACCCGGTTCTGAAGTCCTCACTAAGACTAAGAATGTAGAGAACATGGACCCGGTTCTGAAGTCCTCACTAAGACTAAGAACGTAGAGAACATGGACCCGGTTCTGAAGTCCTTCCACTAAGACTAAGAACGTAGAGAACATGGACCCGGTTCTGAAGTCCTCACTAAGACTAAGAACGTAGAGAACATGGACAGAACATGGACCCGGTTCTGAAGTCCTCACTAAGACTAAGAACGTAGAGAACATGGACCCGGTTCTGAAGTCCTTCCACTAAGACTAAGAACGTAGAGAACATGGACCCGGTTCTGAAGTCCTCACTGAGACTAAGAACGTAGAGAACATGGACCCGGTTCTGAAGTCCTTCCACTAAGACTAAGAACGTAGAGAACATGGACCCGGTTCTGAAGTCCTTCCACTAAGACTAAGAACATCGGATCAGCAGGTCCCACTTGGAGGAGACCCAGAACTCCCTGAAGGGACTGAATATCCTGTCAGGCCTGGGAACGTCTTTGTGTTGCCCAGAGCTGATCATGGTGGCTGAGCAGAGGGGTGTCTGGGTTTACCTCCTGGATAAGTGGAGGAGGATGGATGGATGGACAGACGTATGGATGAATCTCTTCTACTAACACTTGACTCAGTTTACCGTTCTTTGCACTGAGGTGTTTACGATGATGCAATAATATCTGAAACATAGAGAAGGTGATAACTAAACGGTTATCATGCAAAGGTTTGACGATAGCAAAGGATTTCGGTTCAGTTTATCTAAATAGAAACGATTCACAACAAATGTCATTTCATGGATCTTTAGAAGACAAACAGATCCAGTTTATATGTACAAAAACATTTAATCAGTCAAATCATACAGACAGTCAGCTACATACATTTCTATTCTATTCTAGTTACTCGTGTTGCAGCAATCCCTCCTCCTGCAGCAATCCCTCCTACTGAATAAGTGTGTAATGACAGTGGACGATCAATCACCCTGCATGGTTAGATTGGCAGCAATCTCTCCTCCTGCAGCAATTCCTCCAACTGAAGCAACAGTGGACGATCAATCGCTTATCGTTAGCTTTGCAGCAATCCCTCTGGGTGAAAACAGGAAGGAATAATGTCAGAGCTTTTTGAAGAACATTCAAGAACCGTGATGTTGACCTGCTTTGCTAGTTCCAGCGCCAGATCTGGTTTTGATCAAGGTGCAACGAGTTAATGGACGTTTCTCCAAATATTAGGCAGAGTTTCATGCTTAAAGTTTATTCTGTAATCACAGGATTAGAGAAAGCCCAACATTCATTCTGCCATGAAAAGAGAAGAAGTTCGTCAGAATCATTCAGACCTCCACGTCTATGATACCAGTGCTCCCTCTAACTGCCAGCTAATGTTGGGCTCTCTGCGTTTTCTGCATTCCCGGTTTGGAAAGCGGACCGGCGGCGGATGAAATAGCTGCAAAGCCACAGCAGACATGAAATGTGTCCTTGTCTCTCATGAACGCTGCTTTTGGTGTCTTTCTGAAGGAGGAAGGAGGATTTTGCGGACAAGCGTCTGGATCAGCTGGGGTCATGTGACATCTGAATGCAGAAGTGATAAAATCGCCACATCATGAGGGAAATCTCATTAAACCGCTCGCACACATGTTTTATGTGACGGCCCCATAAAGATGGCTTTCTTCTTTGTAGAACCAAAATAAAAATAGATTCCCCTGCACTTCAGGAAGCTGCACCGTCCACCGCCCTGTTTCCACTCCTCCTTCTCCTCGTCTGTTCCAGACGTTCTAAGAATCGTTCAGGTCCGGTTTCACGGAACGTCAGGAACCACCAGGAGCCAGAGAGTTCGCTCCGTCCTCTCTCTTCACATGTTGTTCACATGTGAGGCGGCCGCGTGCCAAACTGCCGGCGTGTGCACATCCCTACCGCCGTCAGATCAGCGAACAAAACCCGACAGTCCGCTTCTTAAAGTGGCTCACAGGAAAGCAAGCGTGTGAAACTAAAACATGTCTTCATGCTGCACAAAAGTTTTACTTTTGGTCAGATTACTAAAACAAACCTCTGCATAACTGGATAGTAGAAGGATATCTATAGTATCTGGCCTCCTTTACGCTGACGTCCCCAAATAAGAAGCAGCGCAGCCAGTTCTGCTCAATCATGCTGTCAGTAGAAGGTCCAGCTGTGAGGAACTTAATCTGAGTCTAACTGCAGCTGTTCTCTGAAGGCCTCAGACGTTCTTTAGAGAACAAACAGCTTCATGAAGACAGAGGAACACGGGGGGGGGCAGAGCTTTCTGCTGCTCTGCTTACAAACTCTGGATTTCTCCCCCATCAGATACCCAGAACACAGACTCTCCTCAAATTATTATTTTCTGAGTTATTCTGGTTTGATCAGAGGTCATATCTGTCATATTTGTGTTTTGGTCCAAATGGGGATCAGAAATGTAGAGTCCCATAGAACCTTTTGTCAAAACAGTGTACAAATAAACTTTGTGAGATTTGAAAATTATTCTAATTATTTCTATAATTCATAAAAAATTCTCTCGCCCTGCGACAGACTGGCGACCTGTCCAGGGTGAACCCCGCCTCTCGCCCATTGAATGCTGGAGATAGACACCAGCAACCCATCGCGACCCCATGAGGGATAAACGAGTCAGAAAATGGATGGATGGATAAAAAAATTCTCCACGACAAAGAAATAAACTAAAATGCAAGGATTTAAGGACATGGGTACCAACTGATGATGAGCCAAATTAAACCGGGGCTCAGTTTATTTCAAACATTTAATTTCACTTCAGCAGGAACCTCAGTGGAAAGAAATAAGAGATCTTGAGAACAAAGAGCAGCAACGTGAGATGACCTTAAATCATCTGTCCATCCATCCGTGGCGTGTACAACTCTCCTCTAAAACATAAAAGCCACTGAAGCCGTGAAGCTGTGGCACAAGCAAAATGAAATGTCAGAGCAATTTTCCACAGTCTGCTACTCTGCGCAGGAAAATCCAATTTTCTCCTGAAACTCTGCAGACCTGATGCTGACGTCTTCAGTAATGGGGATGACTGCTTGATGCCCTTTTCTGTGCCCATTAATTCCAGCCCAGGTAACGATGCCGTCACATTACACCCTGAAGGTAAAAAATCTGCTTCAGCAGAAAGTGATGGGACAGTGGTCCAGTTTACCCAGAGGGATCCTGCAGGTGGTCGGTCTGAAGGAGGTCTGATGCTCCCCCAGGATGAGCCTGACATAGAACCCCCTCCTCTGGGTTTGGCTTTACTTTAGTCCAGGCAGCAGAGCTTGGTCCATCACTAAGGCTGGTGAGCAGCACCTCAGGCTTCAGTCTGATCCAGTCTGCCTCAGGAAATGATGCCGTGTGCAAAACAGCCTCAGACTCCACAGCTTCTCCCTGAGACTCTTAAACCGCTGCGTCGGGATAACAGAGAAAATAGATAGGTGAGAAAGTTTGGGCATCTGGTAACAATGGCTTCTGGATGCTTTTAACAGGACCAGAACCTTCCACCTGTGTGATCTGTGTTTCTCAGGGAACCTTATTGGTACCGGACCAGACATCAGTGGGCTGCGTCTGGCCTACATTGCTCTTTCCAAAGCATTGGAGACGTGTAGCCTTTACCTGCTGCTTCCTTCCTTACTCCAGTGTAACCTCTGTCACCTTGGTTTCTGAGTTTTACGCAGATAACTTTAGCCTAGAAACGTTGGGTTTGTGCCACAGAAAATGTTATATATCAAACTTTAGTCAGTGCGTGCCGCTCCTTTCCACCACTGCTGCTTCAGCTTGAACAATTCGATTTAACGAGCAATTAAACGTGAGAAAGGTCCGGCGTTACATGCAGCACCGCCTGAGTTTTCTGTTTTCTGTTTTAGAGACCTGCAGCCAGGGCAGCACTGCTGATTGTACTTTGCCTTGACAAGTTATATAAGTGACAAGTATATAAACCTCCAGTGGGTGGAGGCACACTGAGCCTGGTTCTGGTTCTGCTGGAGGTGTTTCCTTCCCATTAAAGGGGAGTTTTCCTCTCCACTGTCGCTTCATGCATGCTCAGTATGAGGGATTGCTGCAAAGCCATCAACAATGCAGACGACTGTCCACTGTGGCTCTACGCTCTTTCAGGAGGAGTGAATGCTGCTTGGAGAGACTTGATGCAACCTGCTGGGTTTCCTTAGAGAGGAAACTTTCTCACCAACCTGGAGGATCTGATGGAAGCTGACTTTGGAAAGAGCCTTGAGATTAATTGGAGCTATATAAATAAAATTAAATTGAATTATAAAGCTGGGAGAGCATGCCCGTTGGCTGCTCAGCAGCTTGTTTGCTGCTTGCTTTTTGTGAAGGCTTTGTGTTTTTAAGTGGACGAAGCTGAAGGCTGCTTCCCTGACACAAGTGTTTTGTTGTTTTGTGGCTCGAGACGAAGAGGGAGCTTTAATTAACTTTTTGTGGGTCCCTTTAAGAGCCTGTTCTTTCCTGTTGGTTGGTGTTCTTAAAACCTAGTTTCTAGTTATCAGCAGAGATGCACTGATCCAGTTTTTTCCAATCTGATACGATACCTGGGCTAAGAGTATCAGTCGATACTCGATCTGATCTGATACTACTGTTGAATGAATAAAGCGTGTACCTCGCCATGTGAGTGAAGTTATCAGGCTGGAAATAAACATTGTTTAAAATGTTCTGCATGTTCTTTAGGAGGTGCTTATTTTGAGGTGTGGAATTTAACAACCTTATCACCTCGCAACTTACGCACCGCAGACGCTGCACGTTGCAGTCGGACTTGTTTCAAGTCTGAAATGTTTCCAGATAGCAGACTTGGCTCGGTCCGGTACTTTCTCCATGCTGCTCTGTGTTTGCTAGCTAGCTGCTCTGCATAACCACCATTGATAACAGAACAGAAGTGACTAGATTGCCGTAATTTTATTGCTGTGAATGATATTAATAAAAAAAAAGAAATTACTGGATCGACATCAATGATGCGATATGCGATCCGGCTAAATAGTCAATATTGGAGCCGACATCCGATCCAGGTATCACTTAAATCACCGTTCCTCCCTGTTCTGATGCTCGGTTTGCAGCAGCTCGTCTTGACCACGCCTACATGCCTAAATGCATTGAGCTGCTGCCATGTGATTGGCTGATTAGAAATGTGCGTTAACGAGTAGCTGGACAGGTGTACCTATGAAGTGGCCGGTGGGTGTATATGGTAATGGCAGATTTTTATTTATTTATTGCATAATCATTCCACCGTGGAAGAAAAAAAGAATAATAATAACGGTCCAGAATCGTGTTGAGATTTCTAAACGGTGACGCATTTGGTCGCTGTAAGCTGTATTTGACCGCTCGCTGATGTCACCGATGTTTCTGCTCCACCTGTTTGTTTCTGCTCCACCTGTTTGTTTCTGCTCCACCTGTTTTCCCAGTGAAACCGGTCTGTAGTTCAGCTCCTGAGGGGCTTTTTAAGGCAAGAGGTCCTGATGAATGGCAGAGCAGTCAGCCGCCTCTGATTGGAGGCTAAAACTGTCCTCCCCTCAGCTGCTCGCCTCGCCTCGGCTCGGCTGGTGTTCATTTCTGCCGGTGGTGAAATGTTGCAACACACATTGGCAGCTTGTGGTAGATTTTGGTGAATGGCTGCAACTCTTTTAAGGCCGAGCTCTTAACTTGGCGCCAACAACACCTTCGGACGGTCAGAGGCAGAGCAGGAAGCACGATGCTTCCCGCCAAACGCTCTTCACACATTTCTGCTGACCTGAATGGGCTTCAGCGCGGCTGCAGCGATGCACGGTGTGCCGACTGCATGCAACACGTTCTGAACACTTGCGACATGCCGGGTCCAGAACGTCCGCCGCGTTCTATTATTAAGCAGAAAGAGGAAGAGGGAGTTGGACAGTTGGGGGTTCTGAGGGCCTCTTCCTCTTCCGTCTGCTCATCCTGTTGCTGTCATGAATGAGCTGGTTTCTGGTAGACAGAAAGAGGAAGCGGTGGTCTTGTGGAAGAGTGAAGAGGTCAGCCATGATCGCTCGTCGTTTCTGCCTTTTTATCCAGTGGATGTGTGAATGAACGGCAGAAGGGTTTGCTTCTCATACAGGCACACGGGGTGCTAGCTTTTACTACTAGAGAGGTGCAAAAATATGCAAAAGACAAACTGTCTTCATTCACAGAGAGCTGGAGTGAGATGTGACTGCATGATTTAAACGTCTCAGCTTCTGCAAACCTGATTCAGACCAGCGGCTCTATAGCTGCAGGACACGGAGACGCGTTCAGGAGGCATTTTACTGCAAAGAAGCAGCTAAAATTTGACTAAATTCCTCTTTAACATCTGGTCCCATTCAACCCATCAGAGAAATTTAGCTCAACAGATTCTTTAAGTGACACGATACGTTTGTGCATCCATCTTTTTCTGCTCTAATGCCCACAGAATCTAAATTATACGTGCACCTCCCGTATTATTTGGTAAATGTCGCTTAGCAAGATGCACCGCAACCACCTACTGCTAGCTTCTTAAGTGACCCTGTTCTGTTCATTTAAACTGGTTCATTTGTGGCTTTTGAAGCAAACTCCCTGATAGTTTTTGGGTATTTTGTGACGGTCACTGCAAAAGCTTAATGTTAGCCTGATTCCGGTGTTTTTTTGGGTCAATCGTCCTGTTGGGACCCCCAACTCTCTCCAGTTTTCATCCATCCAGCTGCAGATTGGATGTAGTCGTCCTTCGTATTGTATCCGCTCTGTCCGATGCACCAGTAACACCGGGAACAGACCCTCAGCATGACGCCGCCGACGCCATGCATGCAGCTACAGCGTTCTCAGGGCTGGAAACCTCGCCTTGGTGTTTGCAGTCATGCTCTCTGGTCGTCGTGACCAAAGCGGCTAACATACTGCTGAAAATGCACGGTCCATGATTATAAGCTGGGTCCATGCCTGGAAACAGGGAGTGAGCCAGAAGTCTGCTGACGGTGACACTAAACAAATAGTGGGTGTATGTAAACATTTGAGCCAGCATGTAGAAATTAGGAAACCAGGAATGAATTCAAACTGCAGCATTCATCCATCTGTGTGTAGCGTTAAATGTTGTAAATGAGCATGGGTGTGAGGTTCTCCTCCCCCCAGGACTTTATGTCCCTGGGTGTGTTTTTGTCACTGAGTGTGGGGGGGGGGGGGGCATTTCTGTGGAAACCCACCTTTCTGAAACGTCTCTCGGCTTACGTGGAAGTCACGGAGGTTTGCCGGACTCTTATCGGCCCTGCGGGGCTGCGTGGCTGTTGCAGGGTTGAGGAAGCGGGGCGCGCGTGTCGGGGCAGATAGCGCGGCTGGGTGAGCGGCCATGTTTCGGTCGGCCTTCATGGGAACGGCTTCGTGTCGTCGGGCCGGCGTGGGGTGGCGGCTGATAGCGAGTCAGGGTTGAGCGGCGTTGTTCTGTCTCTCCCTGATTGCCGGTGGGGATTGCCTTATCTGTCCTGACGCAGCAGAAAACCGAAGCTCACACACACACCAGCAACTGATTTAACCTGTTAAAACACACTGATAGCTCTCTCACACACACACACACACACACAGACACACACACAGACATGCTAAACCGTTTCCCCCCCCCCCCCCGACAACAGAAGTGAAACAGTCACCCACTGTCTAATGTCATTTTCACACCAAGGGTCATCTGACATGAATGGAGTCCTTTGAGACGCTGCATGCATCATCTGCCGTGAACAGAAGCATCTCTGTGCGTCGGGCTGACATATGGTGCTTTCTGCAACCATTCGGATGACTCAAAACGACAATTATTGTTCCTAAAATACATTTTAATCTGACGCTTTGATCAGTGGTGACTCCACACAGTCCTGCATGTCCCCCACAGCCATTATCCTGTATCTGCAGCAGATGAAATGCTTGTTGCAGCTCCTCTGCAGAGCTGCATGACCGGATGCTGTTGAGGGAATTTAGCCACTCGACTGAAATGTGTCGGAGCAGAGGTGCATCTAAAAGTCGCAGGATCTCCAGGACTGGACTGAATTTGGGCCCCTCGGGTTTAGATGCCGCTACTGATTTAGATAAACGGCCGTTAAACGGGTTTCCGCTAAAGCTGAGGGTATGATGGGAAGCTGATGCAATCAGTTAACTCGGGTATGCAGGAGCAGAAAGAGAGCTAAACATGCAGGTCTACCTGCAGCCTCCACAGATCAGGCTGCTGTCTGAGTCCAGAATCAAACGCCCACTTTCTTCACTAAGTCTTAAATATCTACAAGCTTTCTTGCATTTATAGAAGTCCATTAAAAAGCAGCAGCTATGACAGTCATGGTGGGGCTGGTTGGACGTTCATTTCTGTGGTGAGAAGTGGATCAGAGGTAGACAGAAACAATGCTGTGTGTTTGTGAGGAGAGAAAGTTGCTCACATTTCAGGGGAACAGCTCAGCTGCACCTCAACTTATCACGTCTTACCACAGTTTCTCAGCTGGATTTAGGCCTGGACTTTGACTAGGCCATGCTAACACATGTAAATGCTTTGATGTAATCCGGCGGTGGCCACGCCCAGCTCTGGACAACTACTATCCTGCAGCTTTTAGATGCATCCCTGCTCCAACACACCTGAGTTAAATGCCTGGATTCTCTCCACAGCAGACATTCATTTGGAGGGCTGGACTCTGGCTCCCCTGATCTGAACCATCCCATAATACCTCTGGCTGCGTGTTCAGGGTGGATGTCCTGCTGGAAGCTGAACCTCCACCCCAGCCTTTGGTCTTCTTCCAGGATTGTCCTGGGTGTAGCTCCGTCCATCTTCCCATCCAAAGCTGACCAGCTTCCCTGAAGAAGATCATCCCACAGCATGACGCTGCCACCACCATGATTCACAGCTGGGACGGCATCTTCAGGGAGGATCACATCTAGTTTTTCCTCTACTCTTATTATTCTGCTTTTAGGGTAAATAACTTAATTTTCTACCTCCAGGTGTTCGCTGTGTCCCCTACATGACAAACTCTAAACGCTTCTCTTTATGAACAGAGCAGATAAACTCTGCATAACCACTTAACCCGTTCAGGTTGTCTTCTATTTAAAACAAATAATTGAAATATCAATTAAATTGAAGTAAAAATCAATGCTGTTGATAAATTGTATTGATGACAAAGCTTGGACAGTTTTTTTTCCAAAACCTCCAGAGCAAAAAGTTGCTTTATGACAAGAGAAGATCGTTTCTTTGTGGTTCTCACAACCAAAACACAAACGGTTAGAACGACACCAATATTTAAAGAACAAAAACCAGGAAGTGCACGGCTGCGAGGGTCTGTGCCAAAACGTGGGTTAGAGGAGTAAAATGAAAGTTGTGAATGAAGGGATTCTGACAGCGTGGGAAAAAGGAAGTGGGGGAGAAAACACAACAGGAAGAACCCACTTTGTTCCCACAAGAGACCAGAGAGACGCGTTGCAACGGAGAAACAGACGATGTTGTCCTGAATATAAAGCGGCTCCTCGGGTTTAATTAGTTTTACCAAAATAAAATCATCAAACAATGAGAGGAATTTAATGAGGATGCTTCTTTAAACGGTCCAAATATCACTGGGTGAAGATGTCCAGTGGTAATGCAATTATACCTTTAAACTAAACATAATTTCTTATCTTCAAAATGCACTATATTGCCAAAAGTATTCACTCCCCTGCCTTGGCTTGAAAATGACCTTCAGAGTTTTCCTCTCCACTGTCGCTTCATGCTTGCAATTCGATTTAACGAGAGAAAGGTCCGGTGTTACATGCAGCACCACCTGAGTTTTCTTTTTAGAGACCTGCAGCCAGGGCAGCACTGCTGATTGTACTTTGCCTTGACAAGTTAGTATTTAAACCCCCAGTGGGTGGAGGCAGATCATCCTCTATTACCATCTAACATAGAAAGTACTCCTGGGTCAATGTGAGCTTCTGTGCTTTCTGTGTCTCTGCTCTGTCTTCTCTACCATAGAAAGTACTCCTGGGTCAATGTGAGCTTCTGAGCTTTCTGTGTCTCTGCTCTGTCTTCTCTAAGCCCCAGTGGGTGGAGGCAGATGAGCGTTCACACTGAGCCTGGTTCTGGTTCTGCTGGAGGTTCTCCTCCCTGTTAAAGGGGAGTTTTCCTCTCCACTGTCGCTTCATGCATGCTCAGTATGAGGGATTGCTGCAAAGCCATCAACAATGCAGACGACTGTCCACTGTGGCTCTACGCTCTTTCAGGAGGAGTGAATGCTGCTTGGAGAGACTTGATGCAACCTGCTGGGTTTCCTTAGAGAGGAAACTTTCTCACCAACCTGGAGGATCTGATGGAGTCTGACTTTGGAAAGAGCCTTGAGATGACGTGTATCATGAATTGGTGCTATATAAATAAAATAAATTGAATTGAAGTGAAGTGAAGTGAATTGACATCCCATTCTTGATCCATAGCTGTTCCACCCAGTGCAGCTTTAAGGTATTCAGCTCTTCTGGGAAGGCGGTCCACCATGTTCTGGAGTGTTTATGGGAGTTTTTGACCATTAAGGTCAGACACTGATGTTGGACCAGAAGGCCCGGCTCTCAGCCTTCCTTCTTATCTATGCCAAAGGCGTTCTATCAGGTTGAGGTCCGGACTCTGCAGGCCAGTCAGGCTCATCCACACCAAACCCTGTCCTCCAGGTCTTTACAGACCTTGGTTTTTGTTCTGGTGCTCGGTCATGTAGGACAAGGAAGGGGTCAATTCTAACTGTTTCCACAAAGCTGGGCGCATGGCGTTGTCTAAAATCTCTTCTTCTGCTGAAGCATTCAGATCTCCCTTCACTGGACCAAAGGTGCTGAGCCCAGCTCTTTGCAGGAAAAGCAGACCAGAATTCCTGAATGTCTTGAAAGGGAATCTTTAACATCTCCTGAATCATTTTCTCTATCTGTGACGTTCTTTTGTCAACAATAGATGGCAACCACCCAGTGTGACCCGGCTTTAGATAAATCCTTTGTGTTTTTTAAAGGAATCAGAATCTAGTGAAACTGTATTTTGAAAAGTTCAGCAGCATCAATCTGCAGAGGACTAGACAAAATATGAACTTCCACTTTTTGCTAATCTCATTACTCTTTAGCAGACTCCAAATCTAGCCAGAAATCCCCTTTTTGTCCTCATTTAGCTTTCTGCTTTTAGGGGAAAAAAACAGACTGTGTCATGGAAATCTGAGTCATAAAACTGTTTTTTTTGTCCAAATATAAACCCAAAATGGGACAATGGGCAAAATAAATGGAGAAGGACGAAAAATCGTGCCCTGTGGAACTCCTTTTTTACGCAGGAGTAGATTCTCTACACTACAGGCGCTGAAAATCCTCGATGGTCCACAGATTACGTTTGTTGTAAAGAGTAACCAAAGTAAAACTGGCAGCAGTTGGTTTTACAGATAAAAGCTGCTGCTGTCACAAGGATAGAAGCATGAAAGGAACAAAATGTGCCGCTGTTTATCTTTCCATCTTTGCAGAAACTCTCTCTAGGACTTATCAGAATTACGCTCTGCCTTATCGGCTCTTCTCTGAGACACATCTGGTCATTTTCAGGGCAGCAGCAGTAAAACGGATGTTTACACCAACAGACGTGGCATCATGGGTAGGATGAAGGTAGCATGGTGTGTAGAGCTAGACTGGGTAGATCAGTGGGACCGCGGTCCTGCATCTTTTAGGTGTCTCCTTGCAGCCATAAACATGACTTACATGAATGGATGGCTTCAGAGACATTTAATGGCTGTAGACGACGTCCTGCAGTCCTTTGAGTCAGGCGAGCCGGAACAGAGGAACTAAAACATGCAGGTTGTTGAGGACCACTGGTGTAGAGTTGAAGGTCTCTTCTAAAACAGTTTAAATTGGATCTGCCTACTTTCACCAGGACCCTTGATGGACCTGCAGGATAAGCTAGAAGAACCGTTATCCAGCCACCCGATGGGTTTAACATCCGTAATCTTCAAACTGTGGAGCTCTTAATGATCCTGTAGTGTTACGATCAAAGCAACCCTAGTTTATGATTATTTCCTTTATATAGTGATGAATGTGTTAAACTCTGAAGGTGAGCTTTATCATTTAATAGACTTCCTGTTTGAAACATTGAATGTTGAATCAGCGACAGGCAGCAGATTGCATTTTAACTTCTGTGATTAATCCATTTTCTAATTGGTTGTTCTGTTGTTTACCAAATTTGTTGCTATCAAAAGATTTTCTGCTATCATGCAGCTCCACGTCTGAGTCAACAGGGAGTCGCTTTCTTGTCCTTCTGGACCTCAACCCTGTCTTTAGACTCCAGAGAAAACGCTTCAAAACATTCTTTATCTTCGCTTTTAATTAAAAAAAACTTTCCTTGAGAAATTAAATATCATGTTTGATATTATTTTTGTTTATTTCAACTCAACAATACGTGTGATTAAGGAATATTACGTCATATCTGTGATAATGTGTATCTTGACTAAATTGTTTAATGTTAATAAATGTGAGAAATAAACAGAATCTCTTGTCTAAATGAGTCAGATTGGACGTTATTTACATTAGCATGACTGAACGTAGCTTACAGCCTGCTGCTTTCAAACGGATAATAAAGGACGATTTCTGCTGGACGTCCAAATAGATTCAGCTCTTTAAATTTAGCATTTAGCATTTTGTTGAGGATGGATCATCGTTGGGGTCACATAGACTGTACATAACCCCCCCTCAGCTGTAAAACCAGCTTAGCCTTACACATGCTAACCATATTGGCCCTGTGACCACTTCCTTTGGTGTCTCAGAGTCAGAACAGCGGTGGGTTAACTTCAGCTTAACCGTCGTTAAATGAATCATCTTCAGGAAGGAAGAAAAAGATCTCAAGCCCAGACTGAAAGTGCTAAAAATGTCATTGAATTTGTCTTCTATCCAATAATTCACATCTGTAACATCAGCCGTCGCGTACCACGACCCTTAAAACCAAAGACAAGAAGCCAAGAAGTTATTGTGTGAAAAATCTTTTCACTAGATTTGTTAACTTTGGTGTAAAAGTGCCCCAGCGTGCAGCTCTGGGGGAAAGTGGAGCAGGATGCACTTTTACCAGTTCCTGGCAAAGCTGTGGTCGCCCTGTTTAATGACTCCCTGCAGGCCACACACACACACACACTTAGCCCACATGAAGGCCTTCCTCCCTGAAGGAATGCAGCGCGGCCGCCTGCCTGGTCCTCCAGCAGCAGCTGACTGAGGTCGGTCAGATGCTCGCCTACGTTCAAACGCTCGGAGGAAAACTCCACCCGAAACCACTCAAACCCTTCAGATCCCATCTGCTGCCGCTCTGCTGCACATTTTCAAGCCTCTTTTTTTTTTTTTTTGCTGCATTGTCAAGTCCAGACGGCTCTTGAACAAACACAATTGCAGTGTTGTATAGTAACAAAGTAAAAATACTTCACTACTGTACTTAAGTATATTTTGGAGTACTTTATACTTTTCTCGAGTATAAAATTTTTTGATAACTTTTACTTTAACTTCACTATATTTCTGATTTTAATTGCATACTTTTACTTCAATACATTTTCAATGTTTGCTTTAGTTACTCGTTACAAAAAGAGTAACTAAACCATGTTCTTAGTATACACCCCCTGGTCTAAATTTTGCCTGCACTTGGTTGTGTACAATTTTAAAGTGCATAGCACTTACTTGAAGAAGGAAAACTGAAAGCTTACAAAAAGGTTGTATTTTCTAGTTACACTTGATAGAAATTTCTCCTGCACTTGGTTGTTTGTTATTTTAAGTGAATTTGACTTTCTAAGTTTACCAAAATCTAAAAAATGTAATTCAAACTGCATTTGCTTTGTTTTACTTTTTACTTATACTTTTTATCATATTACTTGAGTACATCTATTTTTACAGTCATTTTCATACTTAAGTACAAGACATTTCAGATACTTTAAGACTTTTACTCAAGTAACATTTCAGTCAGTGACTTGGACGTTTACCAAAGTCATATTTTAGAGAGGTACTTATACTTTTACTTGACTCTGAGATTTCAGTACTTTATACAACACTGCTCAAATGTCAGGTCTTGATTTGAGAAGACCTGCGTTGACAGAACTTCTGCATCTTGTTGCTGTCTGCAGCGTTTTATGGCTGGTGTGACGGCAGGTGTGTCCTCCCATCTGCAGGCTGCAGAGCTCCTGGCCCGCCGCTGCAGGACGCAAACGACCCCGAGGCGTACGGTTGTCTGCCGTCTTTGTGCTGGTGGAGGGTTTTTCTCAGGGCGGATTTATTTACAGCTCTGCAGCGCCAACATCTAGACACACTGCGTGCATCTGTGTCTGTGAGGGTCTGTCATTACACATTTGGGCGAGATCCTGAGAGAGCTGTAATTTGAAAGGAATGAGGGGAAGAGATCCGATTCCCTTCTCTCCCAGTGGCCTCAGCGACCTGCGGTTCTGACAGAACAGGGTCCGA